>NW_010175030.1:22459-40094 GCF_000695765.1 Mesitornis unicolor
ACTTTAAAGTATGATAATAAATGAACATTTAAAAGTTTTTAATCTTGATAGTGATCTAAAACAGATTTTTTAAAGCTACCGAATGAGCTTATTAGCCCTATGTGGTGTAAGAGGTTGTTCTTCAGAAATCCTTTAAAATCACTGAAACATAAATGTGCTATTAAAATTAAGTTTAAGAAGAATATGTTAAATTGGAAACTAGGACAGGGAAGCAATATTTTGCATGTACCTTTCTCACATACAGGCACACCTGACAGAGATTCACATAGTAAGAATAGAGAATTTGATACTCCAGGACTAACCTTAAGCAGGTATGAATTGGTATCCATCTGTGGACTACAATGGAATTGTCTTGTTGAATAGTTTTAAACATCTTAACTATCTACATAAAAGCTCATTAATTGTTTAAGCCCAGAAGGACTGTGTGCTGTTTATTTCCCTGAAATAAAGCAGATATTGATCAACTAAAGAGAATAATGGAAGTCGTGGGCACACCCAGCTCTGAACTTCTGAAGAAGATCTCATCAGAACATGTGAGTTCACCACTTCGTTCGGGTAATTGTTTGGCATTGTATGTCACCATTTGCGTTGCACAAGTACTCTGACTTGGAAGTGGGAAAACACTTCAAAGTGATGTGGGGTTTTTTTGCTGCTAGAATGGCATGATTTAAAAAATATTCTTTCTAGAGGTATCCAAATGCCTTGACTGCAGCTGGGTTAATTTTGATACTTGTTCTCATGTACTCGGTTTTTGAAAGGAGTTTTGCAGTTGGTCCTGATGATCTTTTATTTTACTGCTGTAGTTGCAATAACAAAATTCAAACTAATGCTCAGCTCAGAGCATTATATTGTTGTTATTAAGATATCTCTTTAATTTTTATACTCTTGATTGTTGTAATCAAGTTGTTGTATCAGTGTCAAATAATGTGTGATCTGCATCAGTGCTGTCATATGGATTCCTAATTTGAAATTCATATTTATTAATTTCTTACAATGTTTGTGTGAGGTCCACTTCCATGATAATGTCTGTAGTTAACGGTATGATTTTTAACTCTCCACGTGACTTCTTTAAGATAGTAATCTAGAAAGAATAATTTCCACTTTGTTTCTCTGCTAAAGCTACACTTAAAGAATTTTCAGCAATAGCCATGGATATCCAGCTGAGGATTGAGATGTGATATTGATTGATAAATGCAGGGTGAAGGGCACAGTGTAAAAATTCAGATAAACAACAGCACACAGATAGCTCCTGAGCTGGTGCTCTTTTCTTAAACCTTTTCTGTATACACCTCAGTCTAACACTAATGGCTATTTTTCAGCTTGTGTGTGTATTTATTGGCTTTCCTTGAACTTACTAATGAATACACTAGCAGGTTATGTAAGCAGGAACAGTAGATGAGCAAGAGCAAACAACACTGGGAGGTCCAAGCATAACAAAACCTCATCAGTGCAGGCCAAACATAGATTCTTGTATAGCCTTTATGTATTTTTAAGAGCCTACATTTTTTGCAGTAACCCATTCAGGGTAGTGCATACATAGGTGACTTACGCACAGCTAGCCAGTTTGTAGACTTTTTGATTATGAGATTAAACACCTTAAATATTTACTGGAGATAGTATCTGCTTTGGTCTCTAATTTCTTGTGTTTTGGAGTGTACCTCAGTGAGCTGCAGGAATCACAAAACAGTTTTATTGGGACTAATAATACCTTTAGAGCATAGGGAGAACACAAAAACCAAATTAATGAATGGGAGTGCTGTGAGGACGCCTCTGGGCTGCTGCTGCCTGGCCAGAGGCATTTGCAGAGGAGCAATGACAAAGGAGATCTTTACCTTGCTTGGAGGCACTTGCCTCTTGCAAGGGAGTGTCTATTCTATTCTCTCATTCTAGTTGTTCTTTACCTTGCAGTTTGTCCTTATTCTTTAGATATTTCTTAATGTAGCTTGCAGTCTATTACATTTTCTTCTGGTCCTCTAACAGCAAGGTCAGAGGGTTTCAGTTATAAGCAGAGGATTAAAGAATTGGAAACTAAAAGATCAACCTCATGGGATGTTTCAGCACAAGTTACTGAGCTGATTTGTCAGTCTTTCATGTTAATATAGGTTTCAACGTTGATTGCATTTCATTAGTTTCAGAATAATTTAAAAGTCTGGATTCTATTGGTTGGGTTTCTGTGATGAATATATAAGCAGAGGGGACAGCTTGGTATACTTTGACACGTCTGTGTAATTTTCAAAGGACTTTTGAACAGGATTTGAGATAATTTTGACCATATCTTGTTCAGTCGTAGTTGAATTAGGATTAGTGGTGTTAACTGATGTCCATACAGAAACAAATAATCCACAAATCCACAGATGTTTGTCACAAGATAAATTTACCTTTTGTTTCTACCCTGGTCTGTAGCTTCCATGCAAGAATGTGTAACAGCTTTCTTTTGCTCTGCTGTTCATACATATGTATAAACTAATGCCTTGGAAGACTTAACTTTGATAGGAGCTGCACACCCTGACCTTCTAGCAGGTGTTTGCTGCCTTTATGAACTTTCGGGGCATAAAATATGTGGATTGAAGCCCATGTTTGACTAGTCTTCAAACATTGTTCTCTGCATGGCTGTCTACAGCTGCTAAGAAAAAAACAGTCCTCTTAGAAAGCCTTGCTGTCAGCCTTCATAATAAAAAGGGAAACTGCTAATGTAGTTTTAACAGGTTGGGGACATACCGCATGAAGTTTACTTCCTTGGATTCATTCAGTAAGACTGAAATGTGTCAGTAATGGTAGTCTAGAGTTATGTTAGAACATACAGCTTATAAAAGGCAGAAAAAAACCCCAAATCTGCTTCATTAAATTCAAACACAATTTGAAAAGAGGCTGCTATATAATTATTTAAAATATCTTTACATCAGTTCATTGTAGCTGCAGAAATTAAGATGATGGCAGAAAGAACTGCGTAGAGAACAGGATTTGTTTCCGAAGTGTGGCTGTAGGATTCACAGATGATATGTCAGAGTATTTTATTGTTGCTTCATGATATACTGAGCTGATCGGTCCTGAAGACAGTTCCACAGTTCTCAGTCTGATGTCTCACTTGAAGCCATGGAGCTGCTCAGTGTGAACAACTTGATTTTCTCTGCTATCTGCAGCAGGCCAAGGATGCTTAGATAGCAGCCTGCAGATAGTCTCCTTCTAACAGGACTGCTAAGTGTGCAGGGGGATGTCCCTGTAACACAAACGTGTTTTAAAAGGATCAAGGTTTGTTTGAAGACCAGCTGGGTTTTCTATGGATTTGGGGACGGCCTTTTGCCTCTTTAACTGTTCCATTTCAGACTCCCTGTTCTGTCCAATCCCAGCCTTTAGGACCAGCACTCGACCTCTTCTCTTGTTGATAAACATCTACCTCATCCCACACATTCATGGCTCACATAATCTCAGGTTCCACGATGACACTGTGAGTCCAATACCAGGGCAGCCCTTTCCTAGCTGAGCTTGGATGAGCCTTTCACAGCCACAGTGGCAAGGCAAGCTATAAAGTCTGTTAAACATCTGCAAATCTGCACCCTGGGAGTATCAGGATTTGTTTTTTTGGTCAGTGAAGCTACTGTTCAACAGAGGAGAGAGAGGAAGGAAGGACACAGATTGGATTATACCACTTTGCTGAGGGTAACCGAAAGATGATTTAGGTTGTGATTTCCAGCTGAACGATACCTGCGTGTGTGGGTGGGTATATACTGCAATAAGCCAGTAAGCAGAGGTCAAAATATAAGTGCTAACACGTAACACTTAGAGGGAAATATACCTGTTCAAAACTCTCTTGCTTATTGTGCAATATACAGGAGTGACTGTTTAAAACAAAGCTGTGCATGATGGTTTTATGTTAAAAAAATTTTCCTGTGTATAAGAAACATAACAAATATGACATCTGTTTTTTTAGAGCTGATATGGTTACTGTTGGGCAAAATTTAACTTCTGTGCATGCTGTATGTATATTGATTTATTCCTAGGCAAGAAAATACATTGAATCACTTCCACATATGCCTCAACAGGATTTGAAAGCAGTATTTCGTGGTGCCAATCCATTAGGTAAGAAAGTCAGACTGATATAGTTTAAATCTTTCATTAACATAGGAACTCAAGCCTTCCTTTGCTGTATGATCCCATATAGTAATGATCAGACCAGTGAGAAGAGCATTGCTTAACCTGCCATCCTGAGACTCATTTCCCTTCATGAAGCCTGTGGATTTTGTTTCTCATGGAGATTACAGGAACGTCCTAAAGGAAAATGGTCCATGGATGAAAAGCAAAAGCCAGCTATACATATATAGCAGGAATAAATAAAAGTGTCTCAGGGTCTCTACTGGAGACATCACTTCTGGCTCAGGAAGGCCCCGAGCTGTAAATTGCTGGCGAGCAGAAGAATATACCAGGAAGTATAGCTGTTTGAAAGACCCTTTTGAGTATCATTTCCTAGGAATGTATGAGCCATTTTCGGACACAGGATACCAGGCTAGACAGACCTTTGGTCTGATCTCGCACAATTGTTTTTATGTCTAACCAGTTGGTTCTGCCTCTGCAAAAGAGCTGTTTCTGTGAACCACTTTTTGTGACATGGCAGAGGAGATATTTGAGTCACTGGAGTCATCTACTACAGTGCCTGGCCAGTTCCATCGAGTGCACATTAAAACATTGTATACAGGGATGTATTATGTGTTAAAATGTTTTAATTTGCTGTGTGTATTATAAGACAATTTTAAGTTACAAATAAGAGTAGCTGTGAACACTTTCTTATAAAAAATGGGATTTATTTGCATGAGGTACATGATAGCATGCTACGTATTAATATCATGAAGGCAAATTAATGATTATGCTTATATGAAAGCATATGAAATAATGATGCTTGTATGAAAATAGTAATGATAAACTTTGCATATAAAACCAATTTTAGCCTTACAGATATATCTCATTTCTAATATTCTGCAGCTGTTGTCTCCAAACATAATTCCTTTATACTGGGTCCTGTAAAGTTACTTTGGGCTTTTAATCTCATTATTTAATTGGTGCAGCTAATTAAACGTGTAATCTCACATCCACAATTTTAAGTTACTTAAGTTTGCACTGATCAGGACCGAGTTAAGCACATGATGCACAACACAGGATATTTAACTTCCATGAACACAGAGATCTTTTCAGAATGAAGGCCTTAGATGTCTGAAGAGGTGAATCAGATATCAAATAGACCATAATGAAATTGTGTGCATATCACAAGCAAACCAGAAGCTTCCTTCAGCTCTGAAAATTGTACTCAGTATAAAATCTTCAAAACTTATTTCTTTTATTGCCTAATTTTTGTGGTTTTGCCAATAATGTTAACTGTGTTTAAGGTGAGTGAGAATAGATTGTATCTCAACAGTTGCTTTCTCTTTTACTTCTACATGGTCTCTTCTGGCTTTGAACTGCATTTCTCTTTTTCCCTTAGCTGTAGATCTTCTTGAGAAGATGCTGATATTAGACAGCGATAAAAGAATCACTGCCTCGGAAGCACTTGCACATCCATACTTTGTACAGTATCACGATCCGGACGATGAACCTGAGGCCGAGCTGTACGATGAGTCAATAGAGAATAAGGAGCGAACCATAGACGAATGGAAAGGTAACAGAATTGCATATGGTAGTTAATACATGCAGCGGAATAAAACCTTAAATAACAGTTTTCCTCTGTTTCTAACCAGAGCAATCTGAACTCTTAAGCCTCAGGGAAATAAGATAAGTCCACGTGTGTGCTCGTGGGAGTGGAGGTGCGGAAAGGGTTGTGTTTCCTCTCTGGATTTTACTTCCCCATTCTGTCATCTCCTCACTAAATCCCCTACAGCAGATTTAATCTTAACTAAAAGCTGATGCTAGTCACCAGGTAACCACACATTCTGTCTTGCTTTTAGTTTTCTAGGACAGATCCTCAGCTGAAGTAACTGTACTAGGGCGAGTAGCACTATTTGCGATTCTGGTCTAGCTTTGTTCAGAACCAGAAATGTTTTCCACATAGATGTGTATTTTGTTAATCATTTTTAGATAGGCAAGTAATTAGGATTAATAGATAAACCATGCTATTGATCCTGCTTGAGATGAGAGATGATGATTTTACTTGGGAGTGACACCCCAAACCCAATCCTTGAGAAATACTGCGACAACCTTTTTTTTATTAGTTAATTCCATGCTTGCATCATGATCATATTGCACTACAGTACCACGGAAGTAAGGTGGTTAAACTTTTAATTTTACAAGTACACTGAAAAGTACAGTCCAATTTCATCATTGTCTAATAAGGACATGTTATGCTAAAAATTCCTTACTAGATATTTTAAATTTAGAGTAACGTGGTAGAAAACTAATTGTTCTTGTTTATCAATAAAGTCCCTTCCTTGGCTTAAGTTGAAATACATATTTTAAAAAAAAATGTTCTTTTGTTACTGTTGATATATTCTATAACTTTTACTCCAGAAAAGTCTGATTAAAAGGTATTAGCATAGCAGGTAGGTTTATGATGAAAAATACTGACCTTCAACGTCTTATTCATGCCCTTCCATGTTTTATCCTGGGCATTGCAGGGGAGACAGGCACACTGACTACAGCAAATACATCTTCAAGAAAGATAGGAGCGGGGTCATGGGTCTCTCTACAACGAGGTAACCTCCTAGAGCCCTAAAAAAGGGTTTTCTAGAAGACAGCTGCATCTGTAAAAATAAGAGGATTTACTGATACCTCTTACTCCTTACACGTGCTCTCCTCTGCAAAACCTGGCAGCATACAGCACCGCCCATACATCTTGGTTATCAGGAGGCATGTTCAATTTGCTGCTGTACTTACCAGTGGGTGATTTGTTTTCTGCCACTTTTTCAGTTGACTGGGTCTTTAACGGAAAAGTTTAACAATTTCCGAGTCACGAAGCTGATTTCTGTTTGTGATGAAACTCCGTTGAAATTATTTCAGGAACAATCTTAGCTTAACGCTTTCTGAACTGAAATGAGAGTGTGGAGGTGAATTTTCTAGGAAGGACAGTATCATAATTTTCTACATTGCTGTCCTTGCTGAAACTGTAGGTCAAATTCCTCCTTTACACAGGCAGAAAAAAAAATAGCCTGAGACAAAACTCTTAAAACTGGCACAGGACACGCAGCTCATTCTCCTGGCCATATTTTTATCTTGGGGAATAAACTTTTTATTTTCAAGTATAGTATGTACCACGTTTAAGTAAGATGACCTGCAAGGTGACCATTTGCATAAAATATTTCTATTGTTGATGAAATATCGACCCAGTTTCTCAAGATGTCAATGACTTATTTCCCCTCTTTTTCTGTTAAAATTAAAAATCAGTGGCGCTTGATCCCAAGAGGGACTGAACACCAAAGTAAAATGAGATTTCAGGTACTTTGTCTTACGCGTTATGCACTTTAGAGTTTCCTTGGCCTCCATTGCACACTGCTGAGCCTTGCAGCCCAAGCTTATAGATTTCTTTCTGACATGTTTAATCAGTTAGAAAATATTTCAGAATCGTAGAGGCCAAGAGTTGAATGCTATGCCCTGTCTCTCCTTATCTATTGCTGTACTTACACACATCTCAGCGTAACATCTGTACTCTGCTGAGTCGGTGGCATGAGAACCAGGTAAGAAGCTTCATAAACATACAGTGCACAGCCAGAAGGGATAATTTCTGATACAGACCATTTCTAATTGGACCGTAGGTGCCCAATTTGTGAGGTTGCAGACTTCCTCCGAGTTCAGACACAACCACTCCAGCTCCTATCTGGCTGCCTGTGACCAGGTGCTACTTAATAGCCCAAGTCAATCACTGGGAGAGTCACCTAATGACTCCTTGCACCTCAGGGGTTCTGCACACAGGATTTCTTTCAAAGAAATCCTTCACTGAAGCTGGCATGCTGGGCACCGTACACCATGACACAGTGTAACGCAACCACAGTGTAAGCAACATTCAGCCTGAAGACTTTTACTTACTTTCTAGAGGAGTGCGAGGTCTACCTTCAGCCATCTTGGACAGATCTATTTAATAAACAGACTAATAGGCACAAGTTTGATAAAATTTAAATATCTGTGTTTGGAAAACAGACCCTGAAGTGATGCACTGTTAGCCATATATTCATGTGTGAATTTGGATTTGGTCCTTAAAATACAATATCTAACTTGAGAAAATATATAGGAGGTAGCTGCTGCTGACATCTTCCATTGCTGTGCAAGGCACAAAACAGGACACGACTGTCAGCATGAAAGGATAAAGGGCTGTTCTTAAAGCAGAGTAAAGCAGCAAAGAATCCATGTTTCTATTTAAGCCTTTTTTGATGAAAATAGAACTGTTACATGCTTCTAGGACAAAAAAAAATCAGAGGACATTAAAATTCAGTTATTTACAATAAGATTTAAAAAACCCCAACAAAACCTGGATCCCAAGGCATTAGCACAGAATTGCGAGTGATTTATGTTGAAGGCAATTGACTGAGAAATGATAAAGAACATTCTCCGCAGTTAACAGTGTACATTTTAAAACCTGTTTGGGTGCTTTTAAAGATTCCATTTTTCCATTACATTTTGTCTTTTATTATGTCATTTTGGCAGGTCACCTGACAGCATAATTGATGTTTCCATTTCAGGGCCTTAGTGTTTTAGTAATTAGCTGAAGGGGACAGACACGTTGTACAATAACAGTATTTGTGAGTCTAATTTGTAATCTGAGGTTAACAGAAGGATTCCTGGTGAGATCAGTCTGGTTTTGGATCTGGACACTAAAAAAAGGCTGGAAATACAAACTACAAGTCACACGCATCCATAGGACTGTTTTGTCTGGAATATTTTTCTTTTGCAGAGAATCTCACCTAATTCTTCTCTCCCTTACAGAACTCACCTATGAAGAAGTGGTTAGCTTTAAACCCCCCGACTTAAAAATGGATAGCCTGGAGATAGAACAGTGAAACAGGCAGCTCTGTCTTGCCTTGCTGCACTATGAAGACTGTTAAAATGTAACCATACAATTTAACCTGTGGTCAGGTGTAGATTTTACTATCCAAAGATGCTGGAGAAGATGTGGGAAAGCAGATGCATTATACAGAAGCCAGATGTTGTCTGTTTTGGGTGAGGGGTTTTTTGCCTTGTGATATGAATGTATTCCCAGCTCACAAAGAGTGATAAAGAACTGCTTCATTCTGACAAAATTATGCACTGAGTTCCTTCGAGCTGTGTGTTCTGCATGTGTCATTTTATCAGTTGTATTGCCAAAATAAAGGTGACTTTTAAAATTAATTTTAAAACTGTACATTTAAAGCATGAATGTATACAAACATAAACATAGAAGTCCATACAGGCAATCCATTTTTTTTCCTGGCATATTATCTGTCCGTTTTCATATTATTTATAGTTAGTGCCTTTATGAAGAGAGGGCGCGGTAGTGAGATAGACAGAATATGCATTTGTAGTCATATCTGTGGTGGTCTTACAAACTTACTCGATGTCTCTCAAGCAATCTTAACACCAGTTGAAAGTCCATAAAAATAAATCTTTGTCTTCTGTTGCCATTCAAGTGTTTGTTCTCATTATTTTCCCCCTGTGTAATATTTTAATCTGCACAGTACCCGTTTGTGAGATGATTTTGCTTCCTGATGGTCCTCCTAACCATGCTGTCGGTGGAGTGCTGGTGAATTTGCCTGAGTTTACAGGAAGGTGCCCTGAGGGTACTGCATCCGATCTCTCCAGTCTTCTGCATGCTTCAGCAAAGGCTGTCACAGATGGCAGAGCAAGAGGATTCAGTTCCATTCACAGCTTTGAATGAAATATTCTGCATTCTCTTAATTTCCTCCACATAATTCTTGGGGAAATAATCTAATAATTGCCATTGGAGGACATGACAAAACGAGAAGATTTAAGAATCTGTGAAAAACAAAATATCCATCTTACCAGTTTCTTTTTAAGCAAAATTTTAAAGGCTTTCCAGCTCTGAAAAGCTGGGAAAATAAATAATAAATTGCAGAATACACCAGATATCAAGATTTTTTTAAAGAATCAAATGTATCCGATTTCTCCATCAAAGGCATAATACTGCAACAGCCTTTGGCATGAGGCCTCTTGTGGTGTACTGGCTGCATCTTTCTACGTACTTGTGATTCACAGTTGTTCAGTGTTGTTCACTTTGCGTCTCATTCTTGCTCTGTCAGAGTCTCATTTCAGAGGTGGCTTTTTGTATTATTTAGGTTTTCTGCAACTTTTGTCATTAAGATTCATTTGTACAGCTATTACATGAGGTAATGAATTCTACTGCATTTATTTACCTTCCTCTATCTTTTCTATGTAAAAAGAAAAACTTTCTTAATAAACAGATTTTAAAAAATTACGTCCAAGAACTTTGATTTTTCAGAGATACTTAATGTTGTACCTTTTGTCTTCTTTGAGAAATAGAAATAAGCATTCCATCTAGAAAATGGGCTCCTAAGTGGTGCACTGTTGCTGATAACGTTGGGCAGTTATCTGATACTTGCATCCAGTGAAACAGAGCCACTTGTATTCAACATACTACGAGGTATATTAATCTCAAAGTAAATGCTTGCATGCGTTTCTTGTGAGCCCTCGAATGCATTGTCTGGCTCGCATTACGTTACTCTGGCTTCCTTCAAAGCTGGATGTGCCCTGTAATGTTCGTGCAGCAACTTTCTGACTTTCACACTGACTAAAATAGGTGAAAAGGTTGTTAAATCCTTAAATTATTTGCCTGACTGCATAATGAAAATAATAATTCAGCTTAAATATTTTTGTTTTCATTTGTTTGTTTACCAGTTAAGAGGAAAAAAAAAACTCAGTGGTTTATTTTCTCTGAAATCTGATAGCTAGCTTCTTAGCCTGTTCTACAGCTCCATTCCAGCTGGAAGGGCAAGGATGAAATAAAGATATTTCACAAGATCCTTCTGCATCCAACCATAATTAATTTAGTGTGGGATTTGTCCCATTATTCGTTTAATCTGGTTTCTTGGCTATGAGGGTGGCCATCGCCAGATGTTTCAAAGGATGTGTAAAACTGTGGTAGGCAAAGACCAGATGGTTTGCTCTTGCTGTAGCTCTGCGACTTAAGGTAGAAAGAAAGTTTTATATTACTTCCAAAATCTGTTTTTCTGGCACTTCTGAATCTTCTTTAACTGGATAGTTAAAATATCAAACAAAAAAATATATTTCCTTTTACATTCAAAGATGTATTTTTTCTAGAAGCTATGTTATGTCAGAAGAATACTGTAGCCACATTTAAACTAATGCAAGGTGACAGTAATGGGTAACAAGAGCTCGGCTATTTTTAATGAAATGCCATCAAAACCCATAAATAATCTCATTTTAATGTCAAGAAAAACAGTAGGGAGAGAGACATCCTTTTCCTAGAGTTGCAGAATGAACGCTATTTCTTGGACTTCAAATCCACTAATTAAAGTATTTTTCTAGAACAGGTAACCGACTCCCTTGCGGTAATCCAACAAGGGACTGCAGTGTGGTAAGTTTATCAGTTTGCACCAGCAGGACAAGGTAATTGGAAAGCCGGTACCCCACTGGGACTGAGAGGTGGAAGGCTTAGCACTAACAACGCTTATCGTTGGAGCACAGATAGAAAAAGCCATTTGTCAACCAGCACAAACAGGGACATGGAGGTAAGAGTGAGGGCTTTGTCAGGCTGGAAGACAGATCAGTTGAAAATAAATTTTAAAGAGTAAATAAATCTACATGGAAGGATATATTTTATATAAATGTATTCGCTAATGTTTACATGGCCCAGATTTTATTTGGAAAACTTGTAGTGGAGCCTGCTTAAACTGTGGGCTTTTCATCTGAAACTGCTCATACTCTACTTATTATGACTGTGGTTTCATAGGTCCTTTATACATTGCTCGTACATTTAAGAAAAGCGCTGTAGGTTTTAGCCCACAGTAAATTAGGGCTAAATTAGGGTGCTCCTCATCCCTGACCACTTGCAAAGCACAGAGGGGGTGTTCAGAGGAGTGCAGCTGGGTGACAGCAGCAGAAGAGGCAGCTCAGGCTCCCACTGAGGGAGGACACAGCTCTCCAGGGGCTTTCTCTGGTTAATTACTGTCATTGTTAACAATTTACCTCTAATCTGAATTTATGTAATTTCAGCTTTCAGTCACAAGAGCTTGTTATCCCTCCACCTACTGAATTGAAGTCATGTCTAGTATTTATTATCTCACTCTAATCAGTGTTAAGTGCAGCCCCAAATGTAATAATTTTATCTGCATTGGAAGCAAATGAACTTGCAAAAGGAAAAAAAGTCTTATATACACCTCCATCTTTTGATGTGCCTAAGTATACACTACACTTCTTTTAAAACTTGCATTTTTATTTTTGAAGCTCCCAACCTCATCAGCACTGAAGCCCAGCAGCAGGAAACTGATGCGCCACAGCCAAAGCAGAAATAAAGACTAGAATAAAGAACTCCTTAATTCACAATGTGTTAAGGGAAAGAAAAGCCTAGGATGGTTCAGAGGAAAAGCACAGCGCTAGAGGATATCACTTGCCATAATACACATAATTCCCTTCTCCCAGAATATACAAAGCGGCTACACAAGTATGAAACATCAGCGTTACCAATAACTTTGGGAATTTATAAGAGGAAAAAATAGGAAATTAGACAATCAAGATATGTGAAAAAATGTATCAAGCAGCAGTAGGTCAACAGCCATTAATTAGACAGCACTGATGCAGAATTCCCATGAGTGCTCTTGGCGTGTTTTTGATGTGGTGCAAAAGATGAAAGCAAGAGGGAAGGAGGGTCAGAGCACTGCAGGATCCGACACAGCAAACTCACCCTAGGGACAGGAGTGGGACAACCCTTTCAAGGACAAAACGCTGGCAGCAAAGCACCTTCAGCAGAGGTGGGGAGCAGTCGATACAAAAGCCACTTCCTTCCTCTCTTCCCGTCACGTGTGCTCCTGGATCACACCAAGAAAACAGACCTCGACTGTTCTGACTCAAGACCTGGTCAAAGATGAATCTGTTCATAAAGTATCACACTCAGCCGCAAGCACAAATTGAGTATCCTTTGCTACATCTGTAAATTGCTGACTTGGCCCAAGAATCTCTGACAGATGAGCAGTGGTGAAGATTTAGCTCTTGCTAAAAGAGAATTGTGCTGTAAATTGGGTAAATTATGTCTTTTAGTAGCAGTGGAAAGGAATTGAGCATCGACAAGATCAGGCTCTTTAAGAAGGAATTAATAGCAACCCTTCTGTTTGCTTTAAAAGAAGCTGCTTGGTTCTCTTACACGTGAATCGTGCTGCTGGTGCTTAGGGATGTAGCACAACTCTCTAAGGCTGGTCCTTAGAAAATCAGTACGCTTGCACAAATGAGAGTAGCAAGTGTCATTAATTTATGAGTCCAGGCAAAAAGCGTAAGGGTTTTTATGGGACTAGTATCAAGAGACTCAGAAAGCTGCATTAGTGTAGCTGCCACTGACCTCCTTTCTGCTGAAAGATAAAATATTGAACTGATAGGCCTAAAAGGGTCTAAGTTTTCCCTATAAGGAGAGAATATATTGTGACTTTCCTAGCAAACACTGATCTTCCAACCAATCTGACACTTAATCCATTAGACGGGAAATTTCAACATAATGAGCGAAACTGTTCAATTAGGTTTCAGTCTTGCACGCATACAAATGCTTCAATTTGCACTCACATCGTCCCCCAGCATCAAATATTGTCACAAATTAAGATGTGCAGTGTAGCACAGAGACCTTTCAGAGTCCAATTTGATCACAAGTAATACTGAACACAGTAGAAATACTGAATCACAGTGGCAGCCCTGAGACAAATATACATTAAATCTGTCGTAACTGGCAGCCTCCATTGAGCCACACTTCGCTCCTTATAGAATAATATCCTGTAGATTAGCACTACGATAATATATTCCTATTTCAAATGCATTTTATAACAGAGCCTGAAGGCTCCAATCAAGAATAAACCCTAGTTATTTTATATTCTGTGGAAAAATAACACAGCGTACCTGTTCTGTCCAGCTCTCTCATTAGGTTGAGATGGAAATAAAACAAAACGAAAGCAACGCTAAGGAGGATAGGAAAGGGGGGGTGAGAGTACCGCTAAGTTTTTGGTGATTTAAACAGGTGATGTGCACAACTATGTAATGACAAATAAGTAAAGCTATCAGCAACATCTTTTAATGCCCTTTTTGTATTATTTGTGCATTGAAGTTGGGAAACTTCAACACAAGAGTATTTTTTTATCTGTGCGCAATATCAGATTGTGATAGTCTGTGATAGTTTAAAAACCAAACTCCTACAGTTTATTGTAGGAATTTGTTTGAAGAGGACAGATGGGCAGGCTCTGAGGAGAAAGGGTTAGGAGAGCGTTAAAAGCAGGGGGTTCACACATAGCCGTCTCCTACCCTCTACACCCAGCCTCGCTTTCTCCACCCCCCTCCAGTAAGCAGGGATAACCAGGTAGTAAACAGTTACTTAGTAAGTTCTCACTTGACCTCTTGAACAAATAAAGCAGCCAGTTTTAAAAAGAATTTTTTTTTTTTAAAAAGCACTTAGGTGGCGCATATTTATTCCTTTCTGTTGATGGCCAAGTACCCTTGCAGCATGGTGAGACCTCCAGGGATGGCTCTGTGTCACAGAAACTGGAACTGAAGCAGCCTGCTCAGGGGTCAGAGAGGCAAAAACAGAAAAGTTATGAAATAATTGGCAAAATCTCCACTCGGGAAGGGTGGGGACACAATAGCATGGGAACATTTTCAGAGGAAAACTGAGATTTTTTTTTAATTTAAGGTTTACTTCTTGTTGTAATAAATAAAATGGACTTACCTCCTCCATGGCAATCTACGTAAGTAGACAAGAAAAGAGTCCTTTCTGAAGGTGGGGATAGAAATCTGGTTAAAAAAAATAACATTCTAGAAATCAACTTTTGACAATTCAGCAAGATTTTATGATTGTTGACCTTTAAGGTATGTTTTAAATTATTAATATATGAATTAGTGTATCAAGAATAAAATGACCATGTGAAAGACATCTTATAAACAGATAGAAAGGTGGGAAGACGCTTGACTTTTCCAAGGACCTTTTATGATCTCCTGCTTTCCGCCAGTTGAGTTCATGTTGCCAGTGCCTGTACTTGGGGATGCAGGTCCCACTCCCTCTCCCTGCTCACCCTGACACATCTCCTTCGGTCGGGGCCCCGGCAGCCAGCCTGCAGTTCAGCTCCTGATGAATGAAGCTGTGCCATTTTATCACTGCTGATAAACAGTTGTGAGCAGCATTGCCGTCAAACTCTCTCACTAGACTCAGTCCTTGCAGGACTTCTCAGGAAAACTTTCTCATGGCTCTCCTGCAGAGCTCCTGATGCAGCACTGAAGCCTCATGTCCAGACTGGAGTGTAAATTGGGCTTTCAGTCCCCAGAGGGATCAGAAACACTACTGTCTACATCCCATCTTCCTCATGTGCTTTGCAGCTGATGACAACCTTCCAACACACTGAAAGTTAAAAAAAAAAAGCAGCTATCAAAATGTTTCTTCAACAACCTTGCCATCCTTCCATTTACCAGATAGGCATCAAAAAGGCATTACTGCATTTATTATATTTTATTCATTCTGTCTGAAGAAAGTCCCTTTTTGTTCTGTAAACTTTTATATATATATATATAAAAATAAATATCTGATAGCATTCCTTTTTTAATTTATCCAGTCAAGCACACACTGCCTGGGATAAGATATGGCTGTAGTATCTTCATTGCAACAGATTTGGGAAAATACACCACCATATATCCAGCAAAGCCTAGCAGGATGCTGAGGCTCATGCATTTTGTGATGCTGCTGTAAGATCTACCAGCTGTGGAGGGATCCAAGTTTCTTCTCTTGCTCCCTTCAAAGACACTTTTAATGGCTTTATTAGACAAAGCTCCCCTTTTTACAACAGTGCAGATTCCCATGGCTTTTCAGTAAGTTTATCAGTTCACGTGCTATTTGTGTGATTTGATGAGGAAAAGTGGTCTTGTATTTGACTTATGCTGCTAACTCATCCATCTACAGTGAAGTATAGCTAAATACTTACATGAAGAAAAATATGAGGAAAACAGCACTGGCCAATTTTGTCACTGAATTTAAAATATCTTACAAAAGTTGCTCTGTAATATTCTCAGCTTCTGCACAAGAACGATGTTGCCTTGGTGCTGGGTTAGTACTTTCATCTACTGTATCAAAATAATCTACTTTCTGCTTTGACAAAAAAGCAAGTAGTAAGCAAGCATCATTTTGCCACAGCTAGATAAAGAAAAACAGGTGAGGGACCAAAAGAAGGACAAATCCTTACTGTACTTGACATATATATATCTGCCATTAAATGTAATTCAACCAATTACTCAAAATTTAACCAATTTAACTCAAAACTGAGTGGAAGGTGCTCTATCTTTCACCTTGTGCATACCTCATTTCACTCCAGCTATCATCTGAATAGCAAACATAGCATAAAAATTTTGTCAGAAATTTTAAAAAAGAAATCTGCTGGGACAGTGGATTTTAAAAGCAAACATGTATCATTAATTTAACGCTCGACACGAGTCTCACATTACCTGCCAAGTGTCAGGAGGGTGGTTTCCATTCTCACTAAAGCAGGGAGCCAAACAGATCACCGCTTGGCAGAGAGCAGCGCTGGAGCACACAGCTCTTGGGTGGAAGGATGTAGTCCTGGCTTTGCCAATTTGCAGCGCTGCTCTGCATGCAACTGTGGAAATGGTGTTTTCCTCAGAACACATAAATACACACACATAAATATTAGGAGGAGGGAGGGCAGGGCAGAGCTGCTCTTTATGTTCAGTAGTCAGGCACGAAAAGGTCTGGGCCCATGGCAGCTACAAAAAAGGCATCAGGAACAACGAAACTTGGCCAGATTGCCCCCTCAGAGCTAAGCCACAAACTGAACTCTGGTGACAGCAAGTCTGAATTATCTAACCTCAGCAACATTACTCAGAGGTGAACTCAGACAAAACAAAGGCTTTACCAGACCCTGAAGGACAAGAATTTTAATAACATTCAAACAGAGAACATGTAAAACATTTTTTAAAGCAGGTCTTTGCCTTACACATGACCGTCCAGGCCTCTTTACTCCAGAGGCACTGAGAAGGTTGCTGCTCCCCGTTCTCCAGCACAGCAATTGTTTCCAGCTGCTGCTTGAATCGTTTTGTATCGCACCAGGCATGCACAGGACCACTTGATCGGAGGAATGCAATCGAGTGTGTGCTTGTTTCTACTCAACTGTATGACATAGTGTTGAAACTTGGGGTCTGACCCCGAGATGAACCGGGAAGCCCTCAGCTGTACACCTTTGCGCACAGCTCGTTTGGAAGCTCACTTTTAAACTGTACTCCCAGCTTCCATCAAACCCAATTCCTTAACACTTTCGTGTAAAAATCGCTTGCATCTTATCATAACACGGCCGAAAAACGAGTGCGGTGTCACACCGCGGCGTGTACCCGCACGAAGAGTGCTGGGATGAATGTGCCTTCAGCTCCGCGGCAAGGACCGGTGCCGGCAGCGAGAGCTCCGGCACCTGCTCCCCTCTGCAAGCCTCGCTGCCCCCAGCACCGC
>NW_010175031.1:0-6656 GCF_000695765.1 Mesitornis unicolor
TGGGGTTGTTCCTGCCCAGATGCAGGACCCTTAGATGTTAGCTAAGATACTGATAAAATGGCTAACTGCCTGTCAAGCAAAAGAAAAGTTCTACATCATCAAATTTGGAATAAGGCTGACTTTGCTGGTAGAGAGAAATTATTTACATTAGTAAATAATAGGTGGAAAATTACATCACATAATGTGAAAATATGAGCAAATTAGGCATTTGGGCTGAAATAATTTACCCCAAAGGGGAATAAACATATGGAATAAGTTAGCAGAGAAAATAGTTTCACATGTATATATCAGTTCAAGCAGTTGCCTTGATTTGTTTCTGAAAAAAAGTAAAGGTTTAAAAGCATAGCAATAGACTAAGAAAGCTGAATTAAGATACTCAGGGCATGGCATCTCTGGAGCGTATTTTTTTGTGCCAATCTGGGCACAACTGACTTCATATTTTTAATCATATATGTATAGTACACGTTCATCTTATGCAAAATTATGAATCTTTACAGAAGACTACTGGCTTAATTATCCTGTGAACAAATGCTGTCTAAATTGTGTGGCTGGTTGGCTAAGCTAGGTCAAGTCGTATCACTTTAAGGCTGTGAAGTCAATGGTTGACCTTTCAGAAATTAATTCTCCCACTACTTGAAATGAATTATATTTTAATAAATGAGCCTCCATTTATTGTTGCATACATCTGAAAGATGCTTTCTCTAAACTTATAGGTAAACAAACTCGAAAGTTCATGAAAATCAAGCAGCTGCTGCCTGTATGTGCAAATAATGCTAAAAAATACTTGACCCTGTACTAAAAGTTCGACCTTAAACATTTTAACAGATTTTGTTTTCTGTCCAAATTGACAGCTGTGTTTTGCACTGACTTCAAGAAGTTTTGGGTAGAGCCTTTGCATGCTCAGCTTTCATTTCCTGCCTTGCCTGAAGGTGTATGGTGTCACGTGCTCCTTCTCCCTTCCTGGGTTGCAGTAGTGCCAATGGTCAGAATGTGGAGTGTCCCCAATAATCTTCATCCTACCCGTTTCCTGTGGCCCTTCTGTACAGAAGCATTGCAGAGAGAGCACTCATGGATGATGTTCTACCACTTCAACAAACATCATGTAAAGGATAGGGCACACTTCACTCAGCTAGATGTGGCCCGTGTGGGTTAAAATACTGTTGCAGGCAAGACAAGCTGAGTTGCCACATTGAAGTCACTGCTACCTTTTGATCATTAAGTTGAGCTGCTGATTTTCGTGGTCATAACCAAATTTGTTGTGCAAATTAGGGAAGTGTCTCCTAACTGGCAAACTATGTTTTTCTACATTAAATTCTAGTTAAGTAAAAATTTTATACACCATATCATATACACAGATACACTGTACTGTAATGGCCTATGTACTGTGAGTTGCAGATAGATAGATGTGGATATGTGTGATATATATTAAACCCTGAATTTCTTTTGGAAGAATTTCTGAGAAGCTAAATTGCACAGACCAAACTTACAGTGGTGCTTCTTGTGGTCCTTTTCACATACAGTAAAGGAGCATACAGCCTTTGCCAGGTAGATTACTACTTTTTTACTTTTGCATTATTGAAAAATGGACTTTTTAACTTCATTAATGTTGGATGAGGAGAAGATAAAAATTGTCTTTATGAGTGAAACTGATGTGTTACAGAGGACTGGCACTTCAGGTGGCAAACTACTTGATTTATTCTGAGGTATGCTGTGTGATCTTACTGAGAATGACTCAGTAGAAAGCACTTTGCCAAATCTCTTGATATTAAATCTAGTGGAACTGCTACCTTCATGCCTGGGAGCAGCAGTGAGAGCCTGTCTGGGAAAGAGCAAGAATTGCCAGGTCACCAGTGGGTAGCACTGTGTGTCTTGGACTCTGGAAACAGATGGGCAAAGGTTATTGGCAGAATTTATTTTGTCAGACCTGAGTTGATAATTGACAATGCCCTGTTGTGGGGTATTAGATGCTGAATAAACAACTAAGAAGGATATAAAAAGGACAGCCCCTTCCCTAGGGGAGTTGATGCAATACCCCAAAGTAGAACAAAAGTCAAAGCAACAAAGATATTTATACATAGGAAAATGCTAGCTTCCCCAGTGGTCTATCACCAAATGAAAGCATCTTTAAAAATGAACAGCGGTTTCTTTTGCATAGCTCTGCTTTAAAAGATACTTTATCTCACAACCATCTGTTGCTGGAGTGTAGAAAGACAGGATGATTCTGTTCTAAGGAAAATTGTAATAAATTGCCTGGAACCCTTCAGACACTGCAATGTTTTTACTTTCCCTCCCCAAGAAAAAAATATTTAAATGCACATAATGGTCTCTTTATTTTCTTTTTCTGCCAGTCATAATGCAGCACCCTATGTTCTTCTCTTGCGTGCAAACAGCAGAAATCTCAGTATTTCTATTATTGCAGTAACATTAGAATTTGCTGTCTTCAGGGCTCATGCAGCGTGCTCCATGCTACACAAAACGCAAAGAAGGCTGTGCCTCTCTATAAAACAGTTTGTTACGTAAATCTCATAATCTTGTGAGTTGATCCAGATTTTTGAAAGAATTCAGCTTTCATTCAAGCATACAAATAAGTTTCAGGTTTGTGGAATTGCTCTGAACCCCACAGCACTTACGAAAACATTCAGTAGAAGGTTTTCTTCTCCCAGAACTGTTCCTCACACAGCACATTAATAATACTCATCACTAGTGCCCTGGCTTCTTATTTTATTACCTAAGTAAAAGCTGAACACTTTTGCAATCTGACTCATGCTCTACCTGGTGAGAGTTGCTTTTCTCCACTCAGACAGCTTTGGATATCACTTTTTGTAATACCTTTTCCCACAACTTTCTGACAGAGAAATGCATTTTCCTAGGCCACCCGTGTGTAGAAGGAGGTGGATCGTGTTGCACAGAGGAGGTTTTTTCAGGCTCTTTTCCCAGTCACTTGCCACGAGTGTTTGTATGTGTCACTTCTGGGCTGCCTGGATATCGATGGGGAGGACTGAAAGTATCAGAAGCAGGGGATCCTCCACTTAACCACTTACAGCCTGGGAAGAGAGTATGTGAGGACACATTAAGTCCACTGATATCTGTCCACCACAGAATTGGCTTTTCCCTCACTCCCTTGTCACACACACCTTGCCTGCACAGTGAAGCAGGAAACACTTGGCTCTGAACATCTTTCATGTGGCATCATGTCTGTCAGACTTGCAATTCCCACTAACATTCCTCTTCCAGACTTACAGAATTCAAATAAATTTTTAAGGCTTTAAATGGAGAGAGAGACTCATCAAAGACAATAGTATGATCTTTGAATTCAGTAAGTCCAGCATTTTTGTCAATGTCAAAACAGGGAGGCTATTAAAAAAGAGGTCTTGTATGAACAGCAAAAATACAGGGGTACATGTGAAGCTGTAAGCTCCAGCTCTAAGTTGAGCTTGAATTTTGAAGATGATGAATGACCTTTTGATTTTTAATTTAAGAATATTAATTACTGCTTTGCTAGAAGGTACATTCTAAAGCTTTCAACATCTCAGGCTGCAGCTTTTCATTTCTTTACTTTGGCAGTGCAAAAGCATCTTAAAATTCGTAAGAATGACTCTGACAAATTGCTTGTTCCCATCTTGCCCTGACTAAGGCAGAGCTTGGGCAGAGCCTGCTCCTGGCCACCAGGGCAGGCATGAGGGCAAAAAAATGTGTGGGTGTCAGGAATGGAGCTTGAATACTCTTCACTGTGGCTTTCCTCTGTTTTCTGTGGCTCAGGGAAGAAAAGTTATTAGACCTGGAAGCAGCAGTGGAAGTGCCCACAAGCCAGCTAGCCGTGTGGATGGACCAGTCCTTCATGTCACCCGTGTGGAGCCCGGGACTGAGTCGGACGTGACTCAAGGATGTTATTCCTGCAGGTGAACAGCTTAACTCAGTCAGAAACGTCAGGACATGGAGTTACCAGCCAAGTCATTCCCACCCTGAGTATGCTGGTGCCAATAACTACAAGGCATCACCTGACAGTCTATTTTCTTACATTTCTCCTTGTGAGCATAGCTCAGCCAGCTTGTTTGACAAACACTGTTTTTCATATTTGTGTATTGATAGGATGCACTTAAAAAAGGGAGCATGATATGTTATTTCTTTCTGATGATGTATATAAACAGTGCATTGGGATGTGGTGGCCGGCCAGCCTTTTTTTAAAGTTTTCTTCATGATCTAGATCATTTCATGCTCAGACAATAACGCTGTCTTTCCTCAGCCTGACACTGTTCCAGTTGGCTGGAAGCTCCTCAGCTGCAACACAACACACCGCACGCAACATGGCTTTTACTCCTTTCACTTAAGTGTGAAGGATAGTAGCTGACAAATAATACAAAACAGAGGACATATGAATGCCAGCCTTTATGCCTCTCTGCTGGTCTGCACTTTCTTGCTGCTTATAGTAACAATTTTTGCTTATAATGGCACTGATGTAAAGCCAAGGTAACTCACAGGACACTACCACAGGCATCACTTTGCTTATTTGGGTTGGTGAGGGGATATGGAATAGTTTTTTCCCTTACTTTTAAGGCAAATGGGGGAAAAAAAAATCTAGTTTATAAACATATAAAAATGTTGTTAATTTGTATACACACACACCACCCCCTCCCCATTTAGAACTCCTATTGCAAATATCTGGCATTGTGCTGCTGAACTTAAACACTAATTCAGTTGCATAATTGTACTATTTTCAATGTGGTTGTAATGGGGAAGTAGACAAGTAGCTTATTACCAACCTTATTCAGTGAATTCTGTCCTAGGCTTCTCATCTATGAAAATGAGAAATATCTCCACCTTAGTTTGAGGAGTTACTCTTGTGAAACACAGGTCATTCACCTGACTTAAAAAAAAAAAATAAAAAAAATCAGACCCTAGTTCCTGACGTTCCTGAGCTTACAGTCTCTTTTCATGTGCACAGCAGAGAATATTTTTTAAAAATCCTGGGTATTTCCAAACATCTGACTTCTCAGAGGAGTAAAAATGCAATCAAAGTATTTCCTTTCAAAGCTGCCTCACTTTATGATTAGTCAAGGGTTTTTTGTAACATGAATTTCCTTTTCAGAAATGTTTTCTATTACATCTGTTTATTATTCTTTTTTTAGCAATCCAATTAAATTCCTCTTTCATCAGGATGGAAATGCTGGTACTGCTCATTTAAAAATATATATATATCTCATGGTATGCGTGGCTACTACAGCAACTGTTTAAATATTTCCTGGGTTAGCTTTAGCCCTGTCTGTGCTAAAATAGATTGGGATTATTGAGCAATTATGACTGTACTTTTCAGAATGTCCTTTGGTTCCCTTTTTCTTCAAATATAAAAGCTTTGGTATGATACTGACAGCATCATAGATTTTATTAGCCTAAAAGATCCCCAGGACATCTGGATGCACAATTTGGATCATCTTGTGATTTAAAGTCTTTGTCATCTTCCCCCAGCTTATGCCTTTTACTGTATCCGCATGTCCTGGTACACTTTCTCTAAACATTTTAAATACAAAACTTTTAAATAAAAATTATTGCAACAATTGTACAATTCAAAAATGTTCCAGTGTTTGTGGAATATTTTTTCCAGATTAAAGGACAGAGATTTACTTTCTTTAAATTTAACTGATTATGGTTACTTTGACATGTAAAGAGTCTTGAAATCTTCCTGTTTCTTTTTCCAATGACTTCTGACAATCAGTTCAAATCATATTTTAATAAAAATATTCTGTGTCAAAGCAAAGACTGGCACCCCCAACAGACATGCCCTGCTCTTTGCTCTCGCTGGGTGGCTGAAAGGACCATCTTGCCTTCTTTGGAGGAGCCACAGCTCCAAGCATCCCATGTGGGAGTTTTGCAGTGAGTTTCATATTTAACATCACTCATCTGCTGCCCTCCCTCAAGACCGCCATGCTTGGTCAAGGACAGCAGCATGGGAACATTCCTTGAGCTGCAGTTTTATTCCCAGCAGGACAGCTCAGTTGCTAAGGGGGTCTTTTTTGGATGGGAAGTGGAGGGTGGTGGATATACCATCCACGGCATTGATGTATGAGGCATATTGTCCTTCCGCATAGCAGAGGAAGCAATAATACCGATATGTAATCAGTCTGTGTTTGCTTTATGGTAGATCATTGCACAGGCAGCCAGTATCTGACCTTTCTTTCAAGATATACTGGCAAAAGAGTAAGGTTTTTGCCCTAGTGTTGTCTTGTGAGGAGAGGTTAGACAACCATGGGTCTCTGCTTATCATGTACAATAAATGAAAAATACTAATGGGAAATTAGGAGAAAGCATTGAAAGCAGAAGTACTGAGTATTTTTGCCCTTGGCTAGGAGCAAAGTGGCAGTATGGACCTCAAAACATATTCAACATATTCAAGCTCCTCTGGGAGAATCTTCAGTTGCAGACAAAGGAGCCAGAGGCCATACACTGGAGTCTTTCAGTATGCTGCAAGCTACCACTGAGAAAGCAAGCTTCTAAAGACATCTACCTCTGGGTGCATTAGAAGGGCTAGAGACATGCAACCCTGCATGGCAAGGCCTGGCCTGGTGGAGTTGATTGTGCAGAGCCACAAGGAACCACAGACACCACAGATGGCTGGCAGCAGCAAAGGGGACCCTGGGTGCCTGCATGCACCCCGCAAGGTT
>NW_010175031.1:6687-19459 GCF_000695765.1 Mesitornis unicolor
CTCTGTAGCACATTCACCAGCCTCCCCACTTCGCCTGGCACTGGCATGCTGACTTTGGCACTTTGCATTCCTCTTCAGAATGAAAGGCTCACCCACTGGCTGGCTCCCCAAAAATGCTTTTGCATGACACATCCCTCACCACCTCTTCCCACGTGGCTTTGATCTCACCCAGCAGGCGTGCTCATGGCAGAGCTATGACTGCTGAGGAGGGCTTAGTGCGTATCTTTGGCTGAGGGGCTGGGAAGCTTGACGCACAGATGGTCCCAGATTTATTTGAACTGGCTGTAGCTCCTCTAGTCACTGGGTGAGAGCGCTGAGGGCTGGCAGCAGCACCGAGGAGCGCTGGGTGGGTTGCAGTCCTGCCAAAGGAGGAGACGGTGCTACTGGGAATGGTGACAGCTCTGGGACAGAATATAAGACTGTAGGAGGAGGAGGAGGACTGTCAGGGCTCTCTTGGAAATTCAGGACACTTGGGAAGGGGAAAAAAATAAAAAGAGATTCGGTAAACCTTTCCCCTTGCAAAAGTGTTGTTACTGTTGGCAAAACATATGGGTTGCAAAATTTTGGTTGCTTCTGCTAAGATGTGAGCCATGTGCACTCTTCTGAGAACACCTTAAAATAAAGGCTGACTTTGGCAATAACAACATGCTTGTAAATAAAGAGGCTTACTTTTGAGAAATGTTATCCCTAACTGGAAGTATTTGAACAGAGCCCCTGAGGCTATTTTCCTTTCCGCTATATACAGAATAAAGATTCACAAGCAGGTCAAGATGCTCTTTGCTTTTTGAATTAGAGTGTTTCTCATTAACTGGGTATAGTTGAAATCACTGTCCCGCAATCCAATGCCACTTCCCAGCAAGGATCTTTGACAAGATGTGTATATATTGCAGAAGTGCACACTGAACAACAAGGACATGCTTCAGAGGTGGCTTAAATGACAGAACAAATTAGGTATACAAGACAGCATAAGTAGGGATGTGTACAAGATGCAGTTTGTCTGCCATGTTGGTAGAAGGAGAGGGCTGTAGCAAGAAAAGAGCTTGTAGACATTCGCCACTTCCTTGGATTGCTTGACTTGAGAAGCAGTGGCTGTCTTTATATTTTAATACATGTTTTGTCTCATAACAGCACTGCTTAACATTGAAACCCTAAGCTGTGAACCTCAGCCTACTGGCAAAATGTCATGGCTACTGCTGGACTGTGTTCTCATGTCTTACGCAAAGTCATGGGAAAGAGGACGAAAAAAACCGCTTTCTAGGCTAAGTTGCCAAGAGGCCCAAAGACAAAAGCCAACTTTAACTCCAGGCCAAAAGCTTAGGAGCAACTATCTGAAACTTCATGAGATAGACACCACTGGTTTAGAGTCTTTAAGCTGCACATCCCAAGTAAACCACAACAAAAGCTTAAAGAGGAAAGGTCAGACCTGTGAAGTGCTATTTGTTTTCAAAGAAACTTCATCTCCCACTTACCCTCAGCCTAAGCAGCAGCGGAATCAATTACCACTTGTCAGACTGAAACCTGACCCCAGAAATGAAAGAAGGACATGACCTCCGGGGAGAAAAGAAACCACGAATGAACCACTTTCCCCTGTAGCGAAGGGTTAACAGGCCTGATCCTCTTCTTTCCCCCTTTAAGAAACGATCAATACCACTGTTCTCTACATTTACTCTTCCTTTCATCAGTGATGGCTAGTAGGACAGTGAGGTTACTGAGATTAGGTTTCATAAATTACTCCATTTAATAATTGAAGACAAAGAGATTCCATACATTTTAATAGCATTTAGCATAACCATTCAAATTTGTAGGACTCAGATCAATTTCAGCTGCCATTACCACTTGAGGTAATGGTGCTTTCACTTACTAAGCTTCTGTTAAGTATAGGATCAGCTTGTCAAAAAGCGGCCAGGTTTAAGGCAATATCCCCCACCCACTCATTTCATGCAAGCCTAGAAGGGCATTCCCAAAGGGGTATCCAAGACACACTGGGAACTTTTCCGTCAGTTTAGCTCACCTGAAATCTCTGTGACAGCTGAGAAGCGTGCTCATTTCAGTGTATAAAGTGATGTAAAAACATTACTTCTGACATCAGGTACCAGTCTGGACTATACCTCAGTTAGAGCATCAGAAGTTAGTCTGGGAAGAGTAGTAAGAGTACCTTCTTATGTTTCCATTTCTGAATGTGAGAAAATGCTAACCACACACAGAGCTGGAAAAAAAAGCTGTTTTCTTGGGAAGGGGTCCCTTTGCAGTGGTAGGCAGCTGGTGGTCAACAGCACTAGTAAACACTGGTCTCACAGGATTAAATACACCACTTTTTTTTTTTTTAAAGCATAACCATCAAAACTGCCTTCTCTGAGCATTCCACCATTTTTGTTTTGTTAGCATCTAGACTGCCTACAAAATGATCTAATATCAACTATATTCCTGTGTCTTGACTTTGCAGATACCCACCCTGGAGATGTCTGTGGATATCTTAGCTTTGCATTTGTTGCATATTGGTGTTGGTCTTGACTTTAATCTGTCTGTACACTTTGCTACACTATGTTTTCCTTGAGTTATGCTATTTTTGCCATGGAAGATTCACATTTTTGTGTGGCCAGCTTTATTCCCACAGCTCTGGCTCCTTCCAAAGGTGCTCAGGGTCTTCATTGTGCTCTCTGCTAATTTTCCCTAGTAAAGAGTTACCTACACAGACATTAGTAACCTCTACAGCAGATAAGAAGCAGATATTACACTTGTGGTATGTGTTGGGTGCTGAACATAGCCCACAGAGCAGTCTGAAGAAAGAAGGTCTCCCAAAGGGGGTGTTGAATGCACACAAACATGTGCTGTATTTTTAAAGGGCTGCTACCAGGACCCTGCTGATGCATCAAGCATAGAGAACTGCTTGGCAACAGCCATTTCTCAAGCAATTTCTCCTCCTGTGTGCTATAGAAAATGTTCCCCATTTGCACATTTATGTTAATGCTTCTATATATAAGCAAAGGGAACTTCATTTTTTTCTGTAATTTGGTCTTTCATTATCTATTTTTTTCTACAATGGTTGGCCAGAGAAAGCACTTTTCTGAATTTTCTTTCCCAAATAAAAGCAGTTTTCCTTGATGCCTCTGCCTCAGGAAAGAAGAAGAAGGACGTTAACTGTGGAAACATCATCAAATCGAACCTAGTAAATAGAAATGAATTCCCTTCTCCCATTCCTACTCCCTTACTTCTTTCACTGGAAAACAGACAAACCAGGCTCTATTCTGAAGGAGGCAGGAAATGAGGGCAAGGAGGGACGATTCAGAAAATAAAAGTAATTTTATTGACTTTCACAGAAAAGATGTTTTCTATGGTCCTGATTTTGCAATCTGGTGCTCTACTGGTGATAAGGTGTTTTAGAAAAGCATTTGTGCTACGGAGGGGACCCTCTCTGGTTCCTTATTAAATCAGCAGACTATGCCAAACATGAACAAGCAAATGCAATGAGGTGGCCCACGGGGTCACTGCACTCTGGCTCAAGATTGTGTGGGATGTGATCTGGCACAGATCATGTTGGGAAGGAGAAAACTCATGAAGTTAGTGAAACTGGAGATGTGAGCATCTTGCTTTCTTGTGGCCTTCATCTCTCTAGTCTGTATTTGTGAGAGGCTCTGTGTTTCAGCAGCCTTAGCCTTAGCTATGATTTTTTGAAGAGAATGCATTATCCTCCCAACCTGGGATTTCTTATGAAGTTATGGAGAAGTGCTGCATACAACATAATTAATCAAGCATAGCAAAGAAAGGATTGCTTTCCACCTGAAGCTGGCATGGCTTCTAATTAAAATCATGAGTGCAAAGTCACTTTGGAGGGATTGAAGTGCTTAACATTTGTCAGCTACACCCTGCTAAATATATTAATTCACAAAATATGTCCACAAATGGATCTGTGAGAGAAGAGTCTATGAACTGTAAAAATAAAGCTTTTGGGGAAAATATTTTAGAACTTTTGGATTTTAAAAAACAGCAACTGTTTTTCAAAGGAAATGTCTGAAAATTCTACAAAAACATGTTTTCCTAAATAGCTGAGATTTTTGGCATAAAAAGATAAAGACACAAGAAAAGTCTCAGTCTTAACACCTACTTGGCTGGACAGTCCATTCAGTGATGGATGGGTCCTTCAGCATAGATCTTTAGGCTCCGAGTTTCCCTTTTCCGAGACTCATCCTATATCCAGGGTTGGATGTACTCCTCTTTTTTTTTTCTCCAGAGTCTCAGCTCTACTTCCTCTTGCTCTCTGCTCAGCTTTCCAAGGCTAAGCCCCTTCCGCACTTCTGTCAGCACTTTCTTCCCTGTCAAAAGGTCAAGTGCCTCTGCTGGTGTGGGTACCTCTCCCTTGCCAAGTGGTTTGGGTGGAGAAGACTTTGGAGTGGCTGTATCCGGGGTGCTCTGCATTTTCCCCCAGTCTCACATCAGCTTTCATTGCCAGGGATGGCCTCTAGCCTGCCAACCTAATCTCATGTTGGCAATGGGGTGCTGATGGGACCTCACCTGGAGCCTGATCTAGAGCCTGCCCTCAGAATGACCTTACCAGGGTACTTCAAATAGAGGCAAAAAATAGTGATGGAGTTATTGCCACTGAGAGCCATTCCATTTACATGGATGCTATCACCACTTTTCAGTGGGACCAACAAGCAGACCGCCACTTCCCATTTTCTATCCAACTCTCAGCAGTACCTCTCTAGCTTTTTCCCTGCACGCAGCAGATACCAGACTTTATAATCTGTCCAGAGCTCTTGCTTTGGTTTATGAAATATCTGCAAACTGATCAAGATTTTTCTTAAATCTATCCATTTCTTGCAGAGTTTTTTGTCCAATAATTTCTTCTTAGCTTGTAGGTTGCTCAAAAGCAATCTCATGAAAATAGGAGTTGGACTCTATGATCGTTGTGAGTCTCTTCGAATTTGAAATATTCTATGATTCTCTTAGGTCATCTACCCTAGAGCCTTATGTGCTTTCTCTTCATGCTACAGCCTGTTGGTATCTTGCTTTTCATTGACCAAGCACGACTGGAATCATGTTCATCTCGCATATGGATTTGAAATTTGCTCTAAAAAAAGTTCTGTGGTATTCTTTCCAAACTGTTGTGTTTGGGAAATATTTGCCTGCCTATGAAGATTTCTGCTAAAATATTTATCAGCAGTGAATCCAAAACCTGCATGAGCAGAACTGGAATATAGACTTTCTATTCATGAAAGTTTCTTTTGCTAGCATTTGTCCTGTTCTACTTTTGTCTTGTCACATGTCTGGCTAATCAAGTGACTGCCCAGTCATGATTACTAATCCTGATTTATTTCATCTCAGCCAGATGGAGGCACAGAGACTGAAGTTTAGGAAAGCTCTTAAAGCACGTGGTTTTCTCTGTCCCTGCTGCAGAATAAGACCAGTTTCCTGAGTGGGACTTAGGGAATTCTCTGCAGATGCTCATATGCCTAAATTAAACTTAGATCTGTCATTTGGATAGGGAGGAGAGAATGGGAAAGGATCAAAGTGATTTTTTACTAGGTAATCCTTTACTCTGTGCTTTGTTGCCACTCAAGTTTGCTAAGGAGAGGTAATTCAGCTCATCAGCCACTGTCTTTTCCATGTCCTCATAAGGTATACTAGGGACAGACAGGTCTCTGGTGCTGAGGCCAAGTCAAGTGGATTGGCTGTATCAGGCCTAGTCAGCATGGGTTCAGGAAGGGCAGGTCCTGCTTGACTAATTTTATTTCCTTTTATGATGAGGTGACCTGCTTAGTGGATGAGAGAAAGGCTGTGGATGTTGTCTGCCTGGACTTTAGTAAGGCCTTTGACATTGTCTCCCACAGCATCCTCCTGGAGAAGCTGGCTGGGCATGGCTTGGGTGGGTTAAAAACTGGCTGGATGGATGAGCACAGAGTTGTGGTGAATGGAGCTAAATCCAGTTGGTGACCAGTCACAAGCGGTGTTCCCCAGGGCTTAGTTTTGGGGCCAGTCCTGTTTAACATCTTTAGCAATGATCTGGATGAGGGGATTGAGTGCTCCCTCAGCAAGTTTGCAGATGACACTAAGTTGGGAGGGAGTGTTGATCTTCCTGAGGGTAGGAAGGCTCTGCAGAGGGACCTGGATAGGCTGAATCAATGAGCTGAGGCCAATTGTATGAGGTTCAACAAGGCCAAGTGCCGGGTCCTGCACTTCAGTCACAATAATGCCATGCAGCGCTACAAGCTTGGGTATGAGTGGCTGGAAAGCTGCCATGCTGGTGTTGGTGTTGGTGGACAGCAGGATGACCATGAGCCAGCAATGTGCCCTTGCGGCCAAGAAGGCCAATGGCATCCTGGGGTGTATCAGAAAGGGTGTGGTTAGTAGGTCGAGAGAGGTTCCCCTTCACCTCTACTCTGCCCTGGTGAGACCACATTTGGAATTTTGTGTCTGGTTCTGGGCCCCTCAGTTCAAGAAGGACAGGGAATTGCTTGCAAGAGTCCAATGCAGAGCCACAAAGATGACTGAGGGAGTGAGGCATCTCCCTTATGAGGAGCGGCTGAGGGAGCTGGGTCTCTTTAGCTTGCAGAAGAGGAGACTGAGGGGTGACCTCATTAATGTTTATGAATTTGTAAAAGGTGAGTGTCAAGAGAAAGGAGTCTTCTCACTGACATCAAATGACAGGACAAGTGGCAATGGGAGCAAGCTGGAGCATAGGAGGTTCAATCTGAACATGAGGAAAAACCTTTTCACTGTGAGGGTGACAGAGCACTGGCACAGGCTGCCCAGAGAGGTTGTGGAGTCTCCTTCTCTGGAGACATTCAAAACCCGCCTGGACATGTTCCTGTGTGACCTAGTCTAGGTGATCCTGCTCTGGCAGGAGGGTTGGACTAGATGATCTTTTGAGGTTGCTTCCAACTCCTAATATTCTGTGATTCTGTGTTCATAGTGCTGAGGTCTGACCATCCTTTGACAGCAGCTTTGGATAGAGAGCTTGCTAGCATGGTTCAAAGGAGAGACAGAGAATGAAGTAATACTTAAGTAGTGTGGGCTAGCATAGCCCTGGCACTCCAGCTACCTCCTGGGCTCTCTTTTACTCTGTGGTGTAAACACATGCAACCCCCTTGCTAAGGAGTTTCTCTGGACTATGTCGCATGCCTAGGATTAGGCTCTGGCTTTGTTTAAAACAGCACTCCTGTGCAGAAGATGAGGAAGTGACAACAATGTGCATTGCATGAATAGCTGTGTAGCATAGTAAATCAGCTAATCCTTGGTGGTATGAACAGCCTGTATGTCTGCAAAGTCATTTTCCTTTCATTTGAAGAGTCATTCTAGCTGACAAAAGGTTGCCACTGATATACAGCCTGCAAAAGTAGTGACTGTGAGATATAAACACTTCCAAAGTGTATTTTGCTAATCCTGACCAGAAACAGGAAAGATTTTCATTTTCCTGGAAATGAATATTTTACAAATGGAGTCAAGAGTCTTTACATCTGCAGAACTACAAATTTTCCAGGCATGCATGATGAGTTGCAAGTTTGAAAACAAGCTCCTCCTGCACTTGCGAGGATTAATTTTGTGAAAATAATCTTGGCTATCAGTGGATTCAGCCCATGTTACAACTGCTATGGGAATGTCTGCAAAATAGATGAATTTCTATTTCTTGCCTTCAGGGTGCATGCAGAACTCATATGGCAAGAGGCTGTTCTCGGACTGGGGGTGTTAGGTTTGGCTCCATGGCATATATGTGGCAAACTGCCAGTTTTGTGAGGTCCTGGATGGGAGACTGAAAGGTATACCACTGCCTAGTCCGATTCACAGGCTGTTTATTGGATTTGGATGGGAAATAATCAACTAGATAAGCTGAATGAAGCAAAATCCCTCAGTGCTTTAATGTCTGTTGCCAAATTCATGTGGTGTTTGGAGAAACCCAGCTGACCACAGTGCCAATGTGTCTTTTCTATTTATCAGTTGTATATTTATAGACAAATACCAGTCATAGAAGTAATACAGAATATATTTTAGAGGATAAACAGTCATTCTACTAGAAGTTAATTCATACAGCTAATGTTAAAAGTTTGGATTGGAATTATGTCTGACTAAAAACCTCACTGCAGGGATAATTTTAAATTAGTCTTCCTCTTTCATTCTCCATCACAATTTAAATGTCCACACTGATTATTGTAATCAATTCACATGCACTGCTTTCTTCCTCTGAAACCATAGGGGTCTTTAGTATAAAACATGAGATGATGGAGGTGACATAGTGGCCTTTTGATCCCTATTATGATTTAGATAACAGGTTTTGTTCATGGCTTCATATGTAATGGAGGTGACTGAGCTATGAAACTGGAAGGGTTGATTCCCAAAATATGAGTCTCAATTTTATGTGCAAAGTGTGTTTTTTCCCCTTTGATATGCTCGTTGTGCTTGTGGGTTAGGAAATAGGCTTGTTAGTATGAACCCACTGTAGTGAGTGGGTAGGATTGGGATAGGGTAGGATTTGAACCCCTTGCAGGGGTCTACAATGTAGACATGCATACCATTAGTAACTCACATAAGTGTCCTTTTGTAGTCAGTGTGGAGAAAGGACTCCTGTCAGGGTGCTATTCCTCTTGTTCTAACACTGATGCCTAACATAGGTTAATTGTAAGGTAAGATGAACTGTGTCTTAAAAATGTAGAATTTCATTGAGTGTAAAGGGAGTTTGGACATGTGCCTCAATGAATCCCACCCCTGCTGCCTGTTACTGTGCAAGCCCAAGTCATTAGTGGGGAGCATTTGCATCATTGTCAGAATGCCTGCTACACCACAGTAGCAAAGGAATGTGCCTAATGGCCTCTCTGCATGGCATCATTTCTGGAAATACTGTCTAGGAAATAATGATACCATCACACTTGCACTTTGGTACACCTTAATATTTGTGCCCTGTTTTTGCCATATAAATTAATGAATCTTCACAGCCTCCTGCTTTTACCTCCTCTTTAGAGGTGGTGAAACAGGAGCAGAGGCACATCAGAAATCAGAGATGCTGAGCTTCCTCAGATTTCAAGGGAAAGGATGTCCCAGAGTGACTCAATCAATGTTTCAAATGCCTTAGCATAATTTCTGGCAATCTGTCTATGGTAATACTTGGGATGATACAAAATGCACCCTTCTCCATTTGGAAGAGAAGAAGGTGATGAGACCACATCCTCAGGCTTAAACTAGGAGCACATATATTTGTGCATATTATCTCATCTCTTCTGTGCAATTTTTGAGACTGTGCACGGAGGTCATTGCCTTGTCAGCAAGCACTAGTTTCACCCTTGAACATGCTGCAGTTCTTGAATCTGTTTGTTCTAAAAGAGATGATGAATTCCTACCACCCTCTACTCCAGTCCTCTGGGAATATCTAGCGCCTTGCAAGAGCAAGCATCTGAAGAACACTTTCAATGGTAACTGGCTTTTTAAAGGCTGTATCACTGCCTACAGGGATCTTGAGTATGGGTTTGAATCTTTGAACAGCCTCAATTTATACTTTGTTTGATAGTAAAACAATGCTTAGAAGTACATTCACTGTCAATATACCTAGATAGTCTTAATACTAATTATAGGATGGCTTAGAACCCTTTTTCCCCTGAAGAATGCTCAATCTAAATAAACAAGCAATAGAAAGGGAGCATGGAGTTGAGGACTTTTAAAGTAATATTTGCAGAAAAATGCTGATATAATTAACTAAAATGATGTGTACATCCATGTCACATGATTACAGGAATTTCAGACAAAAAAATCTCTAATTTTGGTTTTGATTATGCAACTGCTTGTAATTTTAATTCTGAAATAATTATTCACTTCAAAGCTTGTTTAGGGTTAGTTCAAAAGAGGCAAAATATCAAATACAACTAAAAACTCCTAAATGAAAATGCATTTGATTTTTCTGATTTTCCTTTTCAGCAAGAAAGTGATGTTTTAAAAGTTTCAGGGAAAACTTAAGCATGAGAGTCTTGTTTCTTTCTCGGCTTTACAGGCTGCTTCTGAGTTAAAAGTCAATTATTTATACAGCTCTTATCACTACCATTTTATGGATGGGGAAATGAAAGAGAGAAGAAATGACTTGTCTTAATCACATGGGAAGTCTGTGGCTGTTCTGGGTAGGGAGCCTCTAATCCCAAGTCCTAGTGTAGCAGTTCAAAGTTTCAACCACAAAACACAAAACAGTCAAGTTCTTTTTATAGCTGGAAACCATCACTGACATATGTCGAAAGACCCGTGTGGAGTCTCGCATTCTGAGTGTATAAAAGTGATACCGCTTCTCAGCCAGGTGGCAGTCTCTTGCCCTGCGTTAGAAATGCTGCTTTTAATGTGAAATGTGTGTTTTACATAGCATGTTCAAAATCAGGACCTCTGACTACTTGAACCGAAGGATTTCTCCAGTCACTGGGCTGAACCCACAGGTACTGCTCTCCTTCCATGTAGGCTCATTACTGCTGTAAGAAACATTTCCCAGCACTAACCTTGGCGCTGCTCAAAACTTCAGCTGATCTCTGATAGCAGGAGGTAGCAGTTGCTTCTGACAACCTGAGTCTTCTTTTGAGGTCTGTGATCAGAGCAGCACCCATATGGGCTCTGAGTGTTCCTAGCACATAACATCACCTTGTCAGGAAGTGACATCAGGGCTGAATGACACGGCTGCAAGGCTATGCATTATTTAGTGAGCGATATTGTTGTGGGGAAGGGCTGCACACAGAAGAAGATATATTCTGAAGGAAAATAAAGGAAGGCAGAACAGCTGATTAGTTACTATTATCAGACGCTAATGGGTGTCATGTTGATAAGATGGTAACCAGATAGCAAGTAGAAAGGGTTTTAGTGCTAAGTACTCCATCGCCTTTGTGTGATGCCTCATTACTGCACTTGGATCCCCTCCTCTATAAATTTTTAATGACCTCACAATTTTTCACGTAACTCCCACTCCTTGCTTTGCTCCTTTTTGTCGTGTCTGGGTTCTAAGCTGAAGTGGAAATGTGTTGTGTGATTAGGTATAGAGACTCCAGTTCATCGTCTTGCAGCGTGCACCCCTCTTGAGAAGACTATAAAGAAAAAAAAATTCCCAAACTCAGCTTCAAATGTTTGTGGCATTGCGCTGACAGTAAAGGAGTTCTATTTAGTCTGTTCCGTGGTGGTTAACAATTCTTCCTAAAGCTATGGGATAGATACGGCACAATTATAGGGTAAAACGGTTGCAAAGGGCTCCCCAAAGACTTCTTAACTGACATGGAGGGTGTGAGGCATCTTCTCACTCTTCTGTGCTCCCTCCAGTGCTGGGGGTGCTTTGCAGGGAGCAGAGTGTAATCTGAGGGTGGATTGCAGGAGGAAGGCGGCAGGTCAAGGAGGGAGAGGCACAGACAGGCTAGTGTTCTTCTCTTGGCCATGGTGCCAAGGCTCAGAGAGGTCATGAGAACCAAGAGTGCAAATCATAGCACCTTTGGTCTTGCTCTCGTCTGAGACAAGGGATGAAATAGCCCAATAAGCTAGAGGGAAGGAGGAGTTTACACCATTTCCACATTGCCCAGTGCCAGCACCAGATCTGGGGCGAAATGAAAATTTCCTTACTTGGAGGACCCACAGTTAGCATGTCCTAAAAACAAAGACACAGATATGTTTTTAACATACTTTTGGAGGATGGTGGTTAGACAAATTTCTGCTAAATAGTCAGAGGAACAGCGACCAGTGCCGAGTAGTAAGGACTAGTAAACAGTCTTGGTTGAGGTACATTGGAAATGAGTAAACTTTATATGATCTTATTTATCTCTAGTGACATAATGAATGAAGTCCTAGACCTTTGTCATGGGAAGAATAGATTTTCAGATCTACATTTTCAGAATTACAAACTTTTTCAGTGACTGAAAAAATACCTTAGGTCTTTCAAATGATGTGTTGTGCTCTCGGTTTTATTTATGAACTAGGACATCTTGGAGAGAGCCTTCTTTGAACCCTCCATCTGACACGAGCTGGAGGAAAACCCTTTGGCTTTCGGTTAGTTTTGGCTATGTTCCTGTTCCACATGGAAATCCTTAGTCCAGGGGTCAGGTTTGGCAAATGCATCCTTGAGTCATGAAATCCACAGCTAGGCGCAAGGTCTGGTCTCCTGAGCATTTCTCAAGTGAGTAAGACTCCTTTGGAATTTCTGAAGGAGTTTCTGCTACCTCAGGCTTGCACTGTCTACTGAGGAAGGAGTTTATCTTGTGCTATTTTCATAACAAATTTTCCACGGCTCCATCATCAGCACCGTTGCTTCCTGCATAGATAATACAAGTCTCATAGTAAAGTTAATCAAGGCTGCTACCCGACTTTCCTCTTTGAAAGGGTCTTTTCTGAAAGATGAGACATACAGTCGCACATTTTATTTTTTTCTTTGAAAACATCTGAATCACACTTGCATGAGTAACAGGACAAATGACAAAGAACAACTGACATGTCTGGTACAAGTGAGCTCGCTGTCCCAGCTTGCTAGACAAATGTTTATACACTCAAATAAACAGCACATTCAGCTTTCGGCTGATCCACACATGATACCTGACATGCTGTTTGATTACATCACAGTGGTGATGATGATGACACAGGGAGAGAAAAGCTGTAAGGCAAAGCCAGGCAGCAGAGCCCACGGTCTGTGGCAAGGTATTGTACACTCAAAGATCTGACTGTTGGGAACAGAAGTAAAAAAGGGATGTTTGTGGGGTAAAATTTAGCTCCAGCGTCCCAGTCACTGTATATGAACAGTCTGTGAACATGTGCTTTTTTTTTCACAACTCCTTTCTTCATTAAATAA
>NW_010175032.1:0-1530 GCF_000695765.1 Mesitornis unicolor
CCCAGCACATCATCTCCCAGCCTGGATCAGTTTCACAGATCCTGTCCATGCAGCTCTTACCCAGCTACAGAAAACAGCTCGAGGTAGGAGGTGACAAGAGCTGGGCTCAGCGAAGGGCAGTATTGCTCGGGTCTGCATTTCCACGTGCTGCATCTGAACCCAGCCCACGCTTTTGTTTGACCACAGCTGTTCAAATACAGGATTCCCTTTGCACAAACTTGAATAAAGCTTTCATCTTGCTCTCCTCCTCTCCACTCCACAGAGAGGACCACAAGAAAGAGGATGCACAAAGCGGTCCTGTCCGGCTGTCACCTCTTCCAGCATCCTCCTGCAGCATCACCATTACTTATCTGAATTGTACACCGTAACTTCAAGCTGACATCACACGGGGACGTCGGTTCCACGCTCCTTTTGCCATTGCTATGTGTGCATTCCTCCAGTCCGCTTGTGTCTGGTGGAAGAAGCCCGTGCCACAGCTGTGCAATACCAATATGGCATCATCAGATGGCTTGGGTTGGAAGTGACCTTTGAAGATCAGCTGGCCCAACCCCAAATTTGGTGTCCCAACCCCTCCAGATGAGGCCTGTGGCTTTCAGAAGGCGTTGGCATGGTCTCTGTCTGCTCCGGGGCTCTGAAGCAGGGAAAGGGCCTTGGTGCTTGTGCTTCCGTGTTGGGTTTTAATTACTCCATGGCACAGGAATACGGCTCTGGGGCCATTTCTCCAGCCCTGCTCTGGGACATCTGTGTAGATGTCGCACCTGAAGAAATCCAAGCATCTTATCTTCTGCATGGTGGGTTTTGGTGCCCTGAAGACCATCTCAGGTCTCCAAGAAAAACCCCCACAGCTTCCCCTTTTTCTTTGACTTGCAGCTTTCGTCATGTGGGTTTTAATCTTTTATTTTACTTTTGTCTTGTCAGTGTGGCTGAGTCACGAGGAGCAACAGCCTGGTCCACCCCTGCCCCTCTTCCTTGATCCTTTCCCAGGCACGGGTGAGCTGCGAGAAGCCTTTCCCTGTTGTCTCTGTCCACAGCTGGGGAAGATGCCCCAGTAAATCCCTCTCAGTGCATCCCTTCATATTCATATTCCCTGTGTATTTCCTCATTTCAGAGCATCAATCACAGAATGGTTTGGGTGGGAAGGGACCCCAAAGCCCCCCAGTCCAACCCCCATGGGCAGGGACACCTCCACCAGCCCAGGCTGCTCCAGGCCCCGTCCAACCTGGCCTTGGGCACTGCCAGGGAGGGGGCACCCACAGCTTCTCTGGGCAACCTGGGCCAGGGCCTCCCTACCTCCCAGGGAGGGATTTCTGCCCAAGATCCACTCTAAATCTGCGCTTTTCCAGTTCAAAACCATCCCCCCTGGTCCTATTGCTACCTGCCCTTGTCAGAAGTCCCTCCCCACCTTTCCTGTAGCCCCTTCAGGTCCTGGCAGGTGCTCTAAGGTTCCCCTGCCGCCTTGCCTTGCCTTGCCTTGCCTCTCCCTCTCCCTCTCCTCTCCTCTCCTTCCCCTCCCCTCTTCTTCTCTCCCCT
>NW_010175032.1:1546-3017 GCF_000695765.1 Mesitornis unicolor
TCCCCACAGCAGAGCGGCCCCAGCCCCTCACCATCTCCGTGGCCTCCTCTGGCCCCGCTGCAGCAGCTTCATGGCTTCTGGTGTTGGGGACTCCAGAGCTGGACACAGCCCTGCAGGGGGGGTCTCACCACAGCACAGCAGAGGGGCACAATCCCCCCCTCATCCCCCTGCCCACGCTGCTTTGGCTGCAGCCCAGGATGGGGTTGGTTTCTGGGCTCATGTTGAGTTTTCCATCCCTCAACACCCCAGGTCCTTCTCCTCGGGGCTGCTCTCATCCATTCCCTGCCCAGCCGTGTTTGTGCTTGGAAAATTTCAATTAATTATCATAGACTGAGATGGTCACAAGCCTCTGGTCATCGTCTCTGGCCATTTGGCTGGTGTCTTGCAGCAGAGCTGCTCCATGTGTTCCTGAGGGAGATGCCGTATTTCTTTAGTTTCTGTTAATCTCCATGGAGCAGCTGCAATTCGTGTCACGGATCTTGACGGAAGAGCAGAGCCGACACCACTGAACTTCCCCTGTCAGGTTCACCTCCTTACAAGCATCCACAAGACCTCATAAAACGGCGTTGCCTTTGGCTGGATCTTGTTCCTTCAGTTTGCTTATGAGGACATCATGTGTGGCAGTGACCGGGACCTCACCAAAGCTGTGATTTATCACAGCTGGGGCTCCCTCTCGATCTATTTCTTGTCAGAGGGGAAATTAAGACTGGGAGTTGTGGTCCATGTGGCCAGAGGGCAGGAGATGCTGTTTGAAGGAGCTACACACGTGTCAGAAGCTGCTGTAAAAGACATTTCTCTCCAAGCACGGGGTCTGTTCTCAGGTGTTTTCTCACCTTTGGTCAGTGCAGAGCTGCCCTCGCACTGAGCTTACATCTCCTACCAGTACAAAAGGGCACTTCTTGGTTTCCCGAAGGCAGCGTGCATCTCATCATCCCTCTGTATCTCTTCCAGTCGCCTCTTTCCTAAGACAGACATTGATGCTTGGCTGGTTTCTGCTCCCGAACGCTCACCTCTCTTTCCGTTTCGTTGGTGTTTATTTGCCTTCATAAAAGATGTGAGGAGAAATATGGGTATAAAACGAGCAAACTCAAGATGAAAGCTGGATTTCCAGCACATCCTCACTTCGTAGCTCAGAGAGCCCCGAGGTGATGTGAACGTGGGGGGTGCGTTTTGCTGGTGCCCCCTGTGAGGACTGGAGGGACCATTCTCCTCTCTCAGCTGCATTCCCAGCCCTAAACCATGACAGATCCTCCTGAGCTCATGGTGTAAATGGGATAACAGAAGATGGGGAGATGTAGGAGAACGGTGCAGCTTGGACGTCCTGCTGCTGTCGTGGTGGCGATGTCTCGGGTACTCTTAGGTGTTTGGAGCAAGCCCCAGTGCTGATGTTTCAGCAGCTGAATCCAGCTCTGCATGTATGAATAATCCAAACCTAAATTTAGGTCCTGCACCTGGGTCAGGGCAACCCCAA
>NW_010175033.1:0-8748 GCF_000695765.1 Mesitornis unicolor
TTCCAACTCCTCATATTCTGTGATTCTTTGATTTGTGAAAGTATATCCTACACTTATTTTCAGAATAAGAGTGCTTCACCTGAGGCATTTTAAGGGCATGAGACTGAATCTAAGGATTTATTTACAAAAATGTAATGATGTTTGCCAATGACAGAATATATGCTGCTGGAACTGTGGTATGCAAGAAGTTCTGTAGGGGAAAATAACTGCAAAAATTTGAAGAATTTGAGACAGCTGCACTTTATCTGTATTGCCTTTAAGAGGGTTTACTATTCCCTACCCAATGGTTTTGAATTTACAGCAAGGCATTTTCTAGCTTTATGTTCTTTAGCATAGGGTTAGTAGCCAAAGAGCTTTATTTTATAGTTTTGATGGAGGAAAGATAGAAGAAACTGTTGGAAGTGAGAACAAACTTAGTAGGAAATTTCTGATCTGCATAAAGTATATAAAATGTAAAACTTGGGAGTAGAGATGTGCACAAATTGGTTATGCCGTTTTGAAATGATTTTATTGATACAGATAATGCAGAAGCTTTATTTGAGATCAAAGCTCATCTCTACATTGTGTCATGTTGTATTGTCTGAACGTGGAGCATTTTGAATTTGCTAGCTTGGAAAGCGATGCAGGGATTCAGCTAAGCCTTCTTGAAGGCAGAGGGAAAGCTCGGGGGATGTGGGACAGCCACCGTTCCGCTGAGAGCTGCATGAGAGGGGTGGCCCTGCCTGCCCCCGGAGCCTCACCCTCTGTATGACGGGGCACTAATTGCTTTTGTGGGAGAGGGACAGGCAGGGTGCAGCTGGGTTAGATTTCTCTCCAAGGATGACACACACTCCTCTGACTAACCTGGTGGCTTGTAAACCAGTTGCCATGGCGACTGGGAAGCCTCCCCAGTCCCACTGCTCAAGGATCCCAAAGTTCCCCAGAACAAAGCTTGACAGCAGCCTGCAGAAAACCTGCAGGGTAGGCAGGTGGTGAGGAAATAGTGTTCAGGGAAGGTGAATGAAAGAGGTGGCACCTTGGGGAATTCTTTATTTTGTACCTCTGTGTTTTGTCGATGAGGCTTGAAAGACATCTGGGCAACTTGGGCTCGCAAGAGCAGGATTGAGGATCTACACAGCATCAGTTAGGGATTCACAGGCAGTTTTAACCTTGATTTACTCAACGTGCAAGGAAAGAGATCAATACCTGCCAGCTGTACTAGGAAAAAGACCTTCTTGACATGCGGGAGGACCAGATCCAAGAAAGGCTTTGTACGTCTACCTCCTGTCCCCAGTCCTTTTGGCTTTATGGTCTGACAAGCCAGCGCTCAGCTCTGTGCTGCCTTGACCAGATTGCTTCTCTGGTGCAACTAGTAAATTTACAGGCTGCTTGGGTATGTCTGTGTTGCAGTGAAGGTTATTTCTCCCTCTGTGTTAATCCTTTAAGTGGCCTGGTTTCCTCGTGCCCTGCTGCAACTTGCTTATCTGTGCCTGAAAGCTAGAGCTTGCCTTGGGAACGCAAGTTTTGGCTCTTGCTATTGCTGTTGCTTAGGCTGTTGCTAAGTGATAAATATTTTTTAGAAATTAAAACTGGCAGTTTGGACGTAATAGATGTCAACTTTCTTTAACTAGTTTTGAATCTATGGTATGGGTATTTGGGAGTTTGTGGTTAGTGAATTTTCTTAACAGCTTCATGGAGCTGGTGGTGTTTTGCCTGTACTGTTCTTCATTTCTTCAGAAAATTCAAGTGCTTTGTGGATTAAAGAAAACATGGTAAAAGCCTTTAATGTGTCTGCTCCCCAATTACATCCTGAGTGCTTAGATGTAACCGATTTAACTTGCGTGACCTTGGTATTACTCTGGTTGGTATTCAATCTGTAATTTCACACTTAATCTTTCAAAACATTCAAAAGAGGGAACCAATTTTGTTCCATTTCAACAACAAGTGTTGCATCTCATGTAGTCAAGGTCAGTCAGAATAGAGTAACTGAGCTGAATCCTAGGATTAAATTCTCAGGGAAAATTGGACATAATCAATTACAATTAAAGAGCTTAGTAATACAATTGCAAAATTACTTTGGAGATAAGTGCAAAATCTCATTATTTGTTTATGGATTTTAAGAGGCATTTTTCTCTAAAAAGCTTCTGATAGTTCTTGAATTGAAAAAGTAGGAAATATAAGAGCAATAACAGGTTGAAGTCTTCTACTCAAAATGTAGTCTACCTGTGGTGGTCATGATTGCAGGGGTTTTTGTTGGATTTTAAAAATAGATTATTGAATTAAGAAATAAAATTAATAATAGATGGCATAATAACCTGTGGAACTGCACAAAAGGCATCAGAATTATGAGTTTATTATTAACTGATCACGTACTTAAAGTAATAGATTTGTGGTTTTGAAGGTCAGCTGAGACCCTACCATTCACCTAGTGCAGCCTCACATATAACGTGGCCTAGCAGGTTCCTGCATCTTGCCAGCAGCTTGTTGTTAGCTGGAGCGGTGTTCTGGGCTTGAGTCCTGCTCAACTTTCTGCTGTGCTGTGGAGGTTTGACAGATCTGTAGGAACTGGATCACGTAACCAAATTGTGCTTGCTTACGCTGCCGCCAGGAGGCACATGTGTCTGGGTGCATGTAGGTGGCAACCTCAATGAGGTGGCTTTCACTGAGATGCCAGGGGTTCCCCAGGACAAGGAAGACCGTGCTTTGGTATGAACCACAGAAGGCCTGCCAGGGACCCTGCCACTGAAAGCCATTAGTTGTGTAGTGACATACTCACTGCCATCACTACCTGGGCTGGCCTGGGTAGATCTGCATACACTGTGGTGATACCTCAGTCACAACTGGAACACAGACATATGTAAAAGTACCTTCAGAGCAGCTATTCTACAGCGAGGCAAATGCGTCTCCTAAGGTTTGCATTCACTACAGTGTTCTCTAGTAGCCTTCTGTAGCAACCTGCCTTCATTGTGCTCACTGCTGTCTCTAACTTAGACCAGAAGCAGCTGGGCTCTGTGGTTCACCTCACTGCAATGAGCAGTCTGTGTTCAGTAGAGGTCACCAGTTTGCTTGTGGGGTAGGGTTTAATCATGGGACCTAGAGATGGAGAGAACCTGTCAGGTCACTTAGTCCCTCCTTCTGTTTGTGTGGGTTGATTTCTCAGATATCCCTCTCATGCTGGGTTAAGGGGCAGAGTATGTTAATTAACACAGTGACAATTACCTATTGCACTACAAAGATTAAAAGTATTGCCAGGATTTAAAAAATATGTAGACAAATCTGTAGAGGAATGTATTTGGCAAATAGAGTGTTAGGTATGTTGTAAACAAAAGTGGTGTTTGAATTTAGCCACATGTTGTGTGGTATGATATTAAAGAGGTTGTTTCGTTCAGATATTATTTAATTCAGACATTATTTAAAGAGAACGAGTGTGTCAGCTACTCTCAACATGGACAGGTGGACCTCCCGAGGTTCCATCCAACCAACATTTCTGTGAGTCTGAAAGCATGTTTTCTAGTATACAGTTTGATGAATTGTCCAGTGGAGAGGGGAGCGAGTGGCATTAATTTCTTTCTGAATTGATTAAATTGGATTGTATTAGATTTAGTGATCACACAGTCATATGCATGTGTAGTTATGGTTCTGTGAGGAGATGCTATCTGTTACGGAAAATATGACATATTTGTTTGGATTTCTGTAGGATGAGATGTACCCTGGGCTGTATAAGCCACTGATGTTTTGGCTTGCAAAATAATTGAAATACAGAAAAATTTGTTAGTATCAAAAAACCCGCTAGAATTAAATGTAGGCTTAATTTCGACACACAGTAAGAGAAATGCTATCTTTTGAGAACATTAGAAATAATATTTTTACTTTTAAAAATAGAAAACTTCTGATTTTAGACTGAGAAAATCCATTAATTCTGCATGATTTACAAATAGGTTTTAAAAAGTTTTATTTGATCCAAGTTATAAATAGAGAATATTTATTGACTACCAGAGGTTTTGAACTGGCTTCAATGTACACATTGTTTTATTTAGGACTGGAAAGACAAAAATGGAAAAAAATATCACTGTGTCTATTTGGTCTTCCACACAATATATGACATGCTTTTGAAGACAATGGCAAATAGATTAGGAAGATCTACAGTGAGAAATACAGATATTGCAAATGAAAATCTGGTATCTTAAACGCAAGTTGACATGTATTTGATTTTGAAGTACAGAATGTTTTAAGTACTGGCTTCTGAAATGAGTATTAAGTACAGCAAGTTAAAATCTTTTCTTCCTTTTTGTCTCTCAGCAGGCTCATAAAGATGAAATAAGGAAGAACAGATATATATCTTTCCTCTCAAAAATGCTGCTGAGTTCCATGGCGCTGAACTAGTCTTCACATTACCAAAACCAGTAAGTTAAAAAAAGTGTCGTCTTCTGAAAAGTAATGCAGCAAATACATATGACTGTATTATTCTTTTTCTGAGTGCTCTTTTCAAGCCTTATTATTACTTGTCCCGTGTGAAACTCCAAGCAGCTGTTAAACCATTTAAACCCCTGAAAGCAAAAATATTCTGAGTATAGGCCAAAATGTTCCCTTTATTTCACTCTGTGGCACTGTCTCAGGAAATATGGCCATCTACCAGGAGCTGACTCAAACACAATGAGGTGGAAAAACATGACCTTCAGAAGGATGATTTAGCATGTAGATTGTAGAATACATTTCTATTAGGTTGCTCCCAGCTTGGAACCATTGAGGATATTTGTAAAAGAGCTTCATAAACACGGCATGTTGCCATGTACGCAAGCTGCTGTCATCAGAAGTAAATCCTTGCTTTAATATTAAGGGTTGTCTCTTGACATTGACAAAGTGGAATTCTTGCATCACAGACCTTATTTAAACCTCATGTTGGGTAAGCTTTGCTATCCCTGTGTAGAAATCATGTTTGAACAATTACTTTTTAAACACAAAGCGGCAGCTGATAACCAAAATTTTACCTTGAAGGCAAGCAGAGCCAAAATGAGCCCTTGCTATATAATAGAAAAGGCCTTGATCCAAAAAGCCCTTCTCCTTCATTTACTGCATTCCTCAAACTTGAGGGAGTGCCTTTTCTAAATACTGGCAGTGTTTCTACCCCTTCATGTGCTTCCTGGTTAATTTTTGCTCGTTCCATATGGTGTGTAAAGCTCTGAACATCTCTGTCCAGGTTCTATAGCTCCGTGTAGGCTAGGCCTAGCACCAGGTGGTCCTAGAAACAACTTTTATGCCAGAAAGACATTACTCAGATCTGGATGGCGTGTCACACTTTGTTATTAATAGTAATATTGACTGTGATAAGGCTGCATTCTGCCAAGACTCTGTAAAACCAGGAGTGGGCAGGCAGGTTGGATAAGGGGCAAGAAGTATTAGAAGCAAAACTATATAAAGAATTGATGTGAAGACTTTTAAACCAGTATTTGTATTAATTTGTAATACTTTTCTGTGGTGTTAGAGACAAAATCTGTGCAATAGAGCTTGCTCAGGCATACCTAACTCACATGAGTAATTTGGCCTATAAAAGTTATTTGGTCTGAATTGAACATAAGGCCATATTTGTCACCCTTCCTACCTACCGTTATGTGTGACCTCACCTCTTACGACCATTATGCTTCTCCCAATGTCCTGTCTGCAGCTCTCTGGGTAGCCAGGAATGACAACAGTAAGATGTCGTGCCCAGCTAGGGTGTTGCACACTGCTGGTCGGAGCCTGGATGAACACAGCATCGTGCCCTGCCTCTTAGCCTCTGTTGGTTGGACAAAGAAATTGTGTGCAAGCATGCATGTTAACACTGAAGCCAGCTCTTGGACCTTTTAGCGTTCACTGAGTTCAGTGATGTGAAGTGCACGAAGGTGAAATCAGGCTAATCTCCCTTTTTTGATGGCATGTTTGGATAAGAGGCAGATATATGTGGTGTGCCTACATTAGTGGTTTTAGTTTGGATCAGGAACATGTTTTGCAGGTAATCTTCTGGTGATCCCTCTTATACGCACTTTTGTTAGCATTAGGGAGCAGTCTCAAAGCATATGAAGTGGATTCCTTCTGGATGAAACGAAACTAGAAGCTTTGTTTGTCCAAGAGTGCAGCTGAAGTACTCCAAGTGCAAATGGTCTTTCAGTCCATAGGACCAGTCTGAAGTGGAAGAAACACCCTGGAATAGGCATTCATGGATATCAGGACTTCAACTTCTTTTTGCTCTGTAGATCTGCTGTTATTCCATGCTGCTTGATAATGAATACATGCATAGCCTAATAGCCATAACTTTAAAAAAAATAGTGATATTTGTGGAGAAGAGTATGACATTTACAGCCCCCTTTTCTCCTCTGAGCAGCGTCTGGCTCCATGACATAGGTGTAGCTCCATGATTGCAGGGTCATCCCATCCACACTGTGACATGATTAAGTCCATTTGATATTGAAACATCATAAAGGCAGGTGTGACCTTTTAGGCTGACTTCCTCTAGAGCACTGACCACAGGTTTGAACAAAACCTCTTCGTCCTAGGGTAAGCGAATTGAGTGAACGCTGTAATGTTCCTTTTCCAAGAGATAACACAATCTGGTCATAACCATTCAGAGAAGGATTGGGAGACATTGAAAAGAGTTGCTAGGACTTTCATAAGACTAAATGACAGGTGTGTGAGCAGCCTTATTTTGAGAGTGGTTATATGGAGGACTGGGTAAAAAAGTTACTGGTGTGGAACAAATTGGGTTAGGCAGAGGAGCCAAGATGAGAGAAGAGTCAATATTTAGAGTTGAGATGCAGACTGTTGCTGTCCAGGATAAGCAGGATAAGAATGCTGCCGATCTTGGATATTTATAGAGCACCCATCACTTTAGTATATTGTGTAATCAATACTTCCATTTTCAGGGGCACTCATGAGAAACATAACATTTTAGAAAATATGCTGATGGAAGTGGAATAGGTCCTGGTGCCTTTCTGTTCACATGGGTACCTAAGGAGGCTCTGAGAATGAATGCTCAATTCTCCAGCCACTTTCTGAAGAGAGGAATGGCTAGCCACATGTTTCAGATTTGACATTGACTTCAAGCTTGTAGCTTGTCCACAAATCATATCATTTTGATACAAACGACCCATTTCAAATGTGAAATTCAGGTTGCAAATTAAAGATTTATGACTTTTCTGTCTGTCAGTTTTGATTCCATCATGTGCTCATTAGTCATGCCCTACTGTGCTGCCCTGTAACTGTTCTGACTGACGTCGACCACAGATATTATAAATGATCCCTTTTGATACATTAGTTAATTACAAAGGAAATCATCCTTCTCTTGGCAAATTCAAATCCATCTTAAAATTTCATGGAGAGGCAATTCATTATGAGGAAAGTTATTTATGAATTTACTAAAAAAATGGATCTGTTCTCATTAAAATAAGCTTAAAGGTACAAAATGATAAAATGTCAGTTGCCTACTTAACTCTTTTGGTGCATGTTTCACTAATGAGCTTAGAGACTCTGAGACTTCTCAGTTAGCACTTACAATTAAATTCAGCTAATGCAAAGCAAGAAGAGACTTGGAAAGTACTTGCTGTATAGGTGTAAAAAATTAAGGAGTGAAGGAACAGACATAATGTATATGCGGACTTTCTTTCTTAAGAGAACCTTTAGATGCTGCTCAAATTTCTTCTTCGTTTTCCTGTTAAAACACAATAAATTTTGGACATAGTCATGATTTACTCCAAGAAGAGAGTAGTATTTAAGTTCAGGATTTGCACAGAAACTGTCATTTAATCCAGGGAGACATGATAGAATTGGACATGACCTTTGCAAAATTACTTTCCTTATTTGATTAGTTTCTGCATCTCTAGGATAGGATTTCGCCAGTGTGATTCAGTGCTTTCAGTTTCTGAGATGAGATGTGCCATAGGAAGGTAAAGTTATCAAGTTTCCTTTCCCCAGATCTTTGTTCTTGACATATCAAGGGCTCACTTAAGAGTGTGGACTGAGGACCAGTTGGTCACTGTATCCACTGGTCCATATGCAAAGGTTGAGGGATGTTGCAAAGCCATCTCCTCACCATCACCAAGAAATGATCCTTAAGAGGTGATTTGAAGAGGATGGAGAGTGCACACGTCTGTAAATTTGCACAGAGAAATGCGTGAAGGTGGATTCAGAGCATCTGTTAAAGGAATGCGAAATCAATGAAATCATCAAACTTGACAAATTGCATGGTAAATATCTAGGACGTGGTCACCTCTTGGCTGGGAGGTGTAGTGGGTCTCTGCCATTTGGCATGGATGGCTGCTCTGCCAATCAAACTGTAGAGGCTGTCACTTACTGACCTCCTGCTTTAAATTTTCATCACTGTTGATTTTGCAGGATAGCAAAATGTAACTTTCTCTGACTGAATGTGCAATCACTCTTGCATTTGTTTTCACAGGTGTATCTTTTACTACACACTGTAAGATCAGTAAAAGGAAAAGGAAAAAGATGGTGACAAGTGTTCTCAGGAATGTGTTTACCAAATGGCTGGAGAGTAGTTATCATGCCATTGGTGTAATAGGTTTTCTTCTGCCTTCTTACTGGCTTCCAAAAATGTGTATGTTTTTCATATTGAAAATTACAGCTTGCAGAAGAACTTTCAGTACAAAAGATGATTGCTTGTTTCCTCTCAGTTGCTTTGGTGATATTGAAGGGTTGCTGACGGTAGCCCTTTATGTGTACGTACTGCTTGCGCTCAAAGGTACCCCGTTCTGGACGAACGGGTAGTGCGGTGAACTACGA
>NW_010175034.1:0-16459 GCF_000695765.1 Mesitornis unicolor
GATCAGTCACGGGGGAGCGGGCTCTAGAGCCGGTTTGAGGTGGAGGTGCTGCTCCTGCCACCGCTGAGAGGTGTCGGGGTCCCGCCCGCACTCGGGCGTGCCCCGCGTGTTTCGCAGCAGGGCGGCTTCCCAAGGAGTTGAAAAGTTTTTGTGTAGCAGCTCGTATCTGTTCTTGTTTAATATTTATGAAGCACCTGAAGGCAGAATAAATAGCTTCTACAGCGATGGTTTCCTTTGCTCTTGAGTAGCAAAATATGCAGTGTCACAAATTAACAGAAGGCGTGTTTGGAGTCTGACTGTAGTACGGATCGCTACGGAGCAGCACTGCGTGTTTAACACCCTCTGTGTGAAATTAACAGGTCGAGCGCGATCTTAAAAGCCTTCGTCTTTGTTATAATCTTCTAGGGAAAACGGCCTTACGATTATATTTATCTGATTTTTTTCAAGTTTAATTTTTAAGAATAAACCATATGGTTCTGAATTAAATGGTATCCTGCTGCAAGTACATAGGCTAATCACTAGTTTCTGGGGAGACAATGAATGAAGTCTCATGGGGAAACTTAATTTAGCATATGGTTACATGTGATCCTCTTGTAGTGATCTGCACTGGGAAGGCGTTGGGAGAACGGTGGAAAATGAGACTTCACCTCCGTAAAGGTGTGAAGGCACTGGGCAGAGCTCGAGCTCAAGGCTAGAAGCAAAGAACACAGGCTTAGCTCTTAGAGCTGGTGTATCCGTTCAAAGGAGGAATGGGTAAACAGCATATTTGCTTTTTGCATTTTAAAGCTTTAAAATTATTCAGAGGAGACCAAGGTAGTTACGTTGCAGAAGAGCCTTGAGGATCCTTTGAAAGTTCCACCTTGCAATATTGGGTCCAAGAAAGCACTGAAGTGTAGTTTCAGTCTTCTAAAGCATCCACTGATGCGATGGGAGTACTTCCAGTCTGCAGTTACATAAATGCATAAATGCTTTACTAAATCAGGACCGAAGTTCTTTAAGTGTACTCATATGGAAATGCTTTCACTTAGAATTGTGTGAAAGTTTCAGAAATTGCAAATATACAATCTTGTATTTAAATTAAAGAACATATCGTCATTTTTACAGACTATACCAGTTTTATGTGATGGATAGGTTTTGATGTCACAAATGGTAGATACGTTTTAACTGCTGGGTAGCATTTTCACTACAGGTTGATATTTAGCAATACTACTGAGAAAGGTAATGAACTGACTTCCAACTAGAGGAAATTTCTTGAGATACCTCCTGGGATGGTGTTTATCAGCAAAGAGATTTGTGAACGAGAGATAAGAAAGTGTTGTTCTATAAGGAACTGGGAAGGCCTTATCTGAAATACTGGGTAAACTCAGTGTCTGTTGCTTAGGAATGGTGCATTCGAACTGGAGCAGGTGCAAGGAAGGATAACTAGGATGGGCTGATAAGGTCAATGGATTGAATACTGTATGAGGGAAAACTTGATTTCTAGGGAAAAATTGCCTTTAGAACAAAGAATGCCTATGCACAGATCCAGTCCGGAAACTAGAAAATTATTCCAATCGCTGTAAGGATCTGGAATGGTCTTATGATAGAAATGGAATTTAAAAATGACATAATTAATCTTAAATTCAGTTGTTAAGCTGATGAAGTAATTTAAATAACATGGTTGTATGTGATAGCAGGTATCTGAACTTGGGACTTTGCAGGCTACATGTCTCTAAGGCATACTGTTGGGACCCCATGTGGAGCATTATGTTTATTTTTCCACAGGGTTGTCTCAGTGTATAAAAGTGTTTTGAATCACAGTTTTCCTTGGGCATTATACTAGTAAATGGGAAATACTTTTAACTTGGCATAGGAATTAAATTATTTGTCTGCATCTTTCAGGAGTTTCTGATGTCCTAGGAAATGTTAATCAGTTCTTGAATGCACATTTTAGATGGAATTAAGATAAAGAAACTCACAACTTATTTTACCTTTCCTTACTCTTCAGGACTTTAGTATGCAGGAATTCTGTTTAAGCGTTGTATATTTTGCAAAGTTTTATTGTATTTATTTGATTCTAAAAAGTCTCTATGTTCATATAAATCTCTAGTCAGAACAGTATTCCATCACTGTCTTTAAGCTGATCTTACCAGCTGAAAAAGGGGGTTTAAGAAAGCAAAGGAAGTTGCACAGTACGGGCAAGGTCTTATTCTGCAGTTGAACACTTCTGCCCCATTTTTCCATTTCTCTCCCAGTTATCTAAAGGTGTACTTTAAGCATGAGCAGTCTCGTTGAATTAAGCAAAAAGTTAAAATTCTGTAGATTTAGATGATCAAAGCATACTTTTAACAGCATCTTTCCCCCCAGCCATCTTTTAGAACGCTGCAAGTTTCAAGGTTAGGATCTGAAAGCGGAATTCCAGTGGAAGCTTTGCTTGCATTGGAGTGCTTTGGTGTCCACAGTACAACTGTGAAGTATAAAGGACTGAACCAGGACTTGCTTTAAAAACCTTTCCTGCAGCAAATTACATTTGGCATATACTGCAAGTAAAATATTAACCCTTCTAGATAATCTTCAGTGCATTCATGTGTTCTATATTTGGCTTCAGAAACAAGAGAACTCATTTATATAAAAAAAAGAAAATGTAGCTGGAATATTCTGCTTTGCTCATGTTCATAGCTTTGTAGATTGAGGTAAATGTGAAATAGCATTAATGAGAAATTGTTCTAGCCGCTCTTGTGCTTTACAAAATTTGCCAAATACATGTTCACATGTTTTATTTTATTTTTTTTTAATACAAGGAATAGGAAAATGATCTTACTGCAGAACTGGAGCAAGAAAGGGGTTTTGCCATGAGGAGCCTGAAGTCAGCAGAGTGGAATGGTTGGGAGACAAAATTGGAGAAAGGGCAAGAGAGCATAGGACTTGACTCGCTTTCGAAGAAGCCTGAAGACGGACCGTGCACTGGCTGCATTATTTGCCTAGTGCTTCCTTTTTTTTCTCCTTGTGAATAATCTGGTGCCAATTGTTTGCAAATAAAATGTAAATGACAACCACTTTTAGGTCAGGAGAACAGAAGACAGGGCTTGAAGAACTGGATTTCTTCTTTCTTTCCTTGTAATGCTTTGCAAGCCTTCCTGTCTGGGGTTCGAAACAGAGTTGACTGATGTTGTTTTCCTTCTGGCATGTTCCTTCTGACATTGCCATGTACAAACATTTTAATAAATGGGTCGAAAGGCTGTGTAATTTGTTATGTAATGCCTACTGAAATATTTTGTAACTTTTTACCAAAATGTTTTTGGGTCAGTTCTTATCAGATTTCTCTCTCTGCTTTGTTTGTGTGCAACACAAACTTCTGGGACCATGGTGGTTTTTTTTTCTTTCTGGATGTTTGTGTCAAGATACTGTAGCAGATAAGGCAGCTCTGTATTATGTGAGCTACAGCCGACTGTGCCCATGAAGTGAACTTGAACTGCAGAGTCAGACTTTAGCTTCGGCCACAGCTGAGCTATGAGTCCTTTCACTGAAGTTCTTCCAAAGACTATTTGCTTCTGTTTCATGCATAGATATTTTTTTCTTGAAAAGCCAGTTGAGTTGTCCTTGCCCATAATATACGACTGCTCTTAAGAACTGTGGAAGTGTATCAAGATAGCCAGCTGCGTTGTTTCAAGAAGTTGTATTTATCCTAGTGACAGTTTTAGCTTTAAAAAACCCAAACCTACATTAAAAAAGAATGAGGCTTAGTTTCTTTCAGTTTGTGTTCTGAGGTGTGGTGACAGCATTTAAGTGTTTTAAATACATGGTGCATATGTTTATGCAACATGACTGTTTAAGACTTGTTTTTTATGATTCTCCAGTAACTCTTACTTAGCTTTTTGCTGTGTGAGCTTACATTTAGATACTTGCTACTTAATGATCTAAAACTATGACTATGTAAGAATTCATTAAAGCTGATTAATTAGTTGATAGCACAGCAGTGATATTATCAGAACTGCATTCTTTCTCATATTCGTAAATACCCTAGAAAAATAGGAAAATATTTAGGTAGAGAATACTTGAAAGAATACAGCAGAGCCTAAAAAAAGTATAGAGAAGGGCAAGACTGACATGCCTAGCCATGGAAAACTACCACAAAATGAGAAATTCATTAGATTGGTCTGGGACAAGGTAACTGGTGGGTGGTATTTTAATGTATGTAAATTCTCAAATGTTGTGGAGAGAAAAACAGGGAACTGATATTCACTTTCACAGAGCGTGAAGGAGGAGAAACCTAGTAATGGTTATATAGCAGCGGGTTTTAAATAAATGAAAGTATTTTCTGACACAGCATGTGATTAAGTCGTGCACTTAACAGCCACAGAAAGCCCTGGTAGTCAGAAATGTAACAGGATTCAAGCAGGTTCAAAATGACAGATCGATGGAGGAGGGTTTCACAGTGCACCAGAAGCATCTGACTTAGGAAGTCCCTAAACTACAAGCAGTTGAATGCTGGGAAGCGGCAGCAGAGGGTTGATCATCTGGTACTTTCCTGTTTCTTATGTGTCTCCCCATGCATGTACTCCTGTAGCCAGGATACCAGCCTTGATTGACCATTATCTGTCTCAGTATCTATTTGTTAGGAAAAACTTAAATATACTGTTAAGAGAGGCAGAAGACTGTTTTACATTGTTGCTAGTGTAAAAATTTCATAAAAATGAAAAGAATCTTCTTTGTTAATTGGTTATTTAGAATTAATTATATTTTTTTGCTAACTTTTCAGAAGAGAAGCATTTGGGAGATAGTTTTTGGATTGCTGTGGCATAGCTGTTTGTAGTCTTTATAAATATTTTCATAACACTACAGCTGTATTCCATACACCACTTTTTTTTCATAAGCATCTGCTTAAGACAGGTTTGAGCAGAACCTGTACTGGTTGTAGACTTGCTTTTGTCAAATGAATGATATCCAGTAGGTTTTATCACTGAAGATGGACAGTTTTTCTATGGAGCTGTTGCATATATCACTGAGATACTGCCCTTCAGGAGAAAGTAGGCATTTCAAACTGGGGTTTAACCCCTGCCTCTTCCCTGAAAGCAAAGCAAGGTTGCTAGGTCCAGTGCGGCTGTGCCTAAGATAACACTGTAGTGAGAAGGATTTAGGTCCTGTGGAATTTTTAGTGCCAAGCTGTCAATAATAATTATCCATAGGGATGCAGACTATGATCCACTGAAGACTTAAGTGTATAATATGGGATTCAGGTGCAGGATTTAGGCATATGGGTCCCATGAAGCTGTCCTGAAGGCTCACCTAGCTTCTTAGGCCTTTCAGGGATCTAAGTTTTGCCAGAAAAGTTTCCTACAGAGATTTGTCTCTTGTGCAGGCCCAGAATCATTTACACTTGCTGCTGAGCATTTCAATATCTACCTTATGCCCAAGTGAGTCCATGAATAATAGATGAAGACTTCTTTCCATTAAATTTATTGGAATTATTCATAATTAAGTTAGATTTTCCTTTTCTGATGGTTAGATTTGCCACAAAATACAGTAATTCCGATTTCCAGCCATCTCCGCATTCAAGAAAAAAAAATTAAGTTGACTTCTGCTCAAGGAGAGCGTGAGGTCTGGCTAAAAGTCTCTTAAACATCAGTGGGAGCCTTTACACTGACTTGTGTAAACATCAGTTGGTACTTTCAGAAAACCCGAAATCCCAACAACCTACATCCAGGGCAAACTGCTCCTATTAAAGTTTGTAGTGAATTTGTCTCTTATGCTGACCGGTAACTCTGGAGTAGTTTTCCTGACAGTTGGTTCTGTACAGCACGTAACATAACACATCACTAGTGGTCTCGTTAAACGCGTGGGTGGAGATGAATAATAGCATTGTGTTTGTAGTGTGTTTCCATACAGGATCATAAGTCAAGATTATTTGAATGTCTTCCACTGAAATTACCTAAAGGAGGCCTTTTTTGAGCTGGTGGGACAATTTGTCCTCTGTAAGATACCAGCAAGTCTGGGCATCTGCAAACACAGGTTCTGGCAGGTCTTTTCAGGAAGCTGTTTGGTAGTTTTTCTAGGTAAGAGGTAGGAGCTGTTATGATCAGCAATAAGAGGTGAAGTTGGTGATACCGGTTGATTTGTTTTTAAAGTATGTTATATGCACAAGACTATCGTGCAGAAGTACATAAATAACAATTAAAAATAATGTTCTGTGAGGGTAATGGCGCTGGTGGGTAGAGCCGTGGTGGAAGAATGCTTCCTACTGTTTGCCGAAAATGTTAAACAGCTGTAAGTAAAACTAAGTTTTCATATCTGTGCAGAGATGCAAATCCTGTTTCTTATGATAATATTTTACTGATTTTGTAGTTCCAATGAGATCAACTCCATCCGTAACAAATGTTTTTTATTTAATCATATTTTTTTTGTCTTTCCCCACAGTAGATGTGAAAATGTAGGCAGTCGCTGCAGAACCAATAATGCATCCTCTGTGATGAAACATTTAGCTGATCATGCTTGTAAACCTAATCAGGGTATTTCTTTCTTTCCATGATGCACCTGGTAGGTGTAATTTTTTGGTAATACATTGTTGATTTTTCTAAGAAATGGGGAATGATGATTAATGTAGTGTTTTATTACACATATATTCTAACCTATTTTTTTCTTTTAGCCAGTAAGACTTGGAGGTTTTGACATGCGTGGCAGTTTAGGAAATACTCAGACTTGAGAACAAAGTTAAGTTTTGCAAAAGGCTAAATGCCTTTACCAAATACTAACAAGTGCTGAAGAGAGATATCTTTGTCTGTATTGGAGTGGAAGTGTATTTGCAGTCAAAGCCTTGTTCTTCAGTCTTTATGTATCATAAATATTTTTGGTTTTGAAGCCTATTTATGCCTAGAATAGTGTCTTCTGGGGGCATCTTCTTATGTCATATATTTGCAGTTTTCATGATTATTGAGTGCCTTCCTAAAACGTGTTTGAATTACTGAGATTATTGTAATGACTTCATTTAGTGGTTTAAGAGAGGTCTGCTGCTTATGCAAGCATGGTTATATCCAGCTTGCTCATGTACCTTGCTCTGTGTTTTGTTTTGATGCATCTCCTATCTGCTTAAGAAAAACCCAACCCAACCAAACCCAACAGAGCAACCAACCAACCAACAACTTCTGCCAGGAGTATGGATGAAAAAGACCCCATGAATTTGAGAATTCCTGTAACATTTGATCCTACTGCAAAGTTGATACATTTTGAGGAGTACAGCATGAGAACATTAACTATACCATGTTTTCAAGAAAAACGTAGGACGTAAATAGCAGTAGGAAGTAAATAGGAGTAGGAAGTAAAACTCCTTGATCCAGCATCAGATGCTAGTGCTCAAGTAACCAAGAAAGCCATAGGGCAGAGCAGGGTGAGAGCACGTCTAGAAATTCAAGTGAATTTATGTGGAATCCAAATGCTGCTGGGAAGGGAGGCTGTCGTGGGGAGCAGACAAGGCTGAAGTAAAAATGGGGAGCCTGGCTGGAGGTTGAGCAGTGGAGTCAGCCAAGAGAGCACAGGCAGGGCAGGGAGAGACGAGGCACAGGGCAGTGACCAGGACTCGAGAGCAAGAGCTTGGAGCACGGCCATGGGGATCCCATCTGCAGACCCAGCGCTGAGCTCCCCACCAGGGAAAATTGTGCAGGGCATAGTGTTTAGGCAAGTCTTACCATTGTAAGTTAATATCACAGGGGCGTGTTAACTTCGTTTTTGTTGTTCGAGAATTTTTGAGAGAAGAGGTATTCTTGGTGGATTCTGTCAGTTTTAGCCTACTGTTGCCGTTTGCATAGAAGAATATAAAGCATCATGTTTTATTTATCTCAGGTTAGAGATAAGGAGGAAGTTCTTTACCGAGAGGGTCGTCAGAAGCTGGAACAGGCTGCCCAGGGAGGTGGTGGAGTCACCATTCCTGGATGTGTTTAAGGCACGGGTAGATGAGGTACTTAAGGATATGGTTTAGGGGGTAGACAGGAGCGGTTGGACGTGATGATCTCGGAGGTCTTTTCCAACCGAGCGATTCTGTGATTCTGTGATTTAACACTAGATTTTTCTCTTAAGAGACTTGCAAAATACAATATAGGCAACTCCTCTTGTAAATGTAGATGAGTTCTGTGTTCGTTCGTTAAATTTTTGTGTAAGCTGTATTTCTGTTTGGAAGACCCATGAAGTTTGACTTTCTTTGTTCTTTTAATTTTATAACAATTTTCATAAATATCTGATTAGAAGTTGCATTTTGCTCAGCTAAAGTGACTGTTGATCTCTTCAAGGCAGAGCTATCAGGAGAGAGCACCATGAATGAATCTCTTTTCTTTTTCCAAATGAGATTATGTAGGAGCTTATTAAATTAATTTAACAAATGTAATATTTTAATAAAAGAATTATTTACCATTGGAGTATGACACACCTCCAGGCTACCTGATATTAATACTGTAATAAAAAAAGTCTGTGAGCACTGGCTAAAAAATAGATGTTGAAATTCATTAAACATATGAAAAAAGGCCTTCTGCGAACGTGTTGTGTTCTGCGATAGGTGCAGCCCAGTCCTGGAGACTGCCTGGAAGCTGTGCAGCCTTCAGGGGAAATCCTGTGTGTGAGGTGTGCTGGGGCTGGCCTCACTCTGTGGGGAGCACCTGGCTCTTGGTGCTGGAGTAGATACAGATTTGTGCTGGGCAATGTGTTTGGCGGCATCCTGAAGGAAGTCCCATCTTCCAGTGTTATGTAAAATTGGTTGTGCTTGCGTATGATTTGAAAATGCAAGTCATAGTGTATATAGCTTGTGAATTTCTTTCTCAGAGTGTTATGATTCATAGTGGCAGTTGTTCCCTAAAGCAATGCAGATTTTGAGTATAAACATAGTTTCTGCAGTCTCTGAAATCAGTGGCAATTTTCCCATTGCCATCAATGGGAGAAGGATTGGGCTGAACACAAATACCCAATTGCTAAACTCAGTTATTTTATTTTGATATGTTCTTTTTCAGACCCCTAAAGACTTAAAATGTTATTAATTTTGTTATGCTGATCCTACTTTGAGCTAGAAACCATATTGCTTAAAACCTGACAACTTTACTGCTGAAGAATAAATTTTAGGGCATTGTTTCCAGATAACAGTTGCTCTTATTAGAAACTCAGAAAAAGAGTAAGTTGCTATTGGAGCTGAGAAAAAAAAGATAGACATGCCTTAATAAACAAATCCTCTTGCTGTGAGTTATTTGCTTGGCAGTGCTGCTGTGGGGTCTGTGTGCAGAATGCATGTTAACATTTCTGTTCATATTCAATACTTTTTTTGTTTGTTTGTTTTCCACATTTTCATGGATCAGGGGGTGGCATCTTTGTACACAGTGGTGTGATACATGAATCTGATGGACAGGAATAGTGCTTAGAAATAATTAATTTCAATGCACTGATCCAAATCTTATTGAGGTAAAATCAGAGCCTGTTCATAGACTTTAGAACATTTTCCTGGTACCCTTGGTCACCAAGGAGGAGCATTCCCTGCAGCAACACCTCCTGCCTTTGAAGACTTGGTGGGTTTTTTTTTAACCATTATATATTAAATTATGTTATATTCTAGATCATAGATTACATAGACCAATCCAAGGACTGTGATGTCTTTCTGTCAAAGAAGTTGGGTTGCAATAGTAGAGGAGGAGGATAATTAAATTTTTTGGCTTGAGAGAGTGAAATGTTATGCAGCCTGCCTTGCCTAGGCTCAGCAGCCTTGCTGGGAGGGCATGGTGTGGAGAGCAGGTAAAGATAAGTGATAGGGAAAAAGGTTGATTTAATAAAATAGGGTTAATATTGTCATTTGCTTTGATCAATGTAAAGACTAAGTATCTTTCACTGTAGCAATGTCCCAGGTGCTGTGAAATGCTGACATCCAAGCACTTGTGACGAAATCTTGTGACTGTTGGGACTGTCCTTTTGCCTGCAGAGCTTGCCTTTCTGAGGGCTAATGCCCCGACTTGTGTTTAGATGTGAGCTGGTGCTGGATGGATGATCCCATTTCCCGAGAAGAGATGAGACTGGAAGAGGAACAGAGAACATGTTGAGCAGGGGGACTGCAGAGCAGTGCAAAGGGAGTAGTGAGATGCTGGGAAGCTGCACCCTGTTTGTGCCCACTTACAGCAGTGCCTGTGATACCTGCAGGACAGAGCCATTTTGCTGCAGCTTTTCAAAGAGTCAGGGCTTGCATTCTGTGAAGTAAAAACCCTGAAGCTTAAGAGTGCATCCTGATCTGATAGTGGTACCTTGCCTTCCAAGTAGGACAGAACCATACATTTTGTTAGCCTTCTCAAGAAAATTGTCATATTAATGGTGTCTGGCTTCCAGATACCCCTTCTCTGCAAAGAAAGAGCTGCATATTTCCTTCAGACCAGTTTTTAACTTCTCCAAGAATACTCAGCTCTCAGCTTGAATAAACTGAGCTATACCCTACTGCGAGTGCGTTTGGCATAGTTTCTAGAAATCTGAGGATTGGAAAGGAACAGTGTGGGCACAGCGTTCCATTCAGTGGGAGAGGAAAGATTGGCTTTCTGATGTAAAAAGATATCAGCATTTTCTGTGTTGTTTGAGCAGTTGTGAGGCAAAAGACATGACCTTGCCGAGATGCACCATTTATGTTGTTTAGATGTGATATAATCCGGAACTTCTTATTTCATTTGAAATGCCATTTGCTTTGTTTACCTATCTGTACACCTACTCAGGCATCGCAGAATGTCTCTAACTTGTGTTGTGGCATATTGCAGCCAGAAGCACATATTGCACAGTTCTCCAAATATAATTCGAGGAAAACACTGAAGTGTTTACATGTCCGGATATCTGTATGTTCAAAAGAATAGTTCCACTTGCTTAATTTATTATCTTCCCATCCATCTACCTGTATGACACGTATCACATATATTATGCATGCTAATAGAAATTCACAGAACATGTTAAATTGACTTTTTAGGCTACATTTTCCATTATTAGACAATCTTAGCATAGGGAAATGGTAATGTTGTTTCCTTTACTGAACCCAAGAGCTGAATTTGGTAACTATTGCAAAATACAACTTTTTTTTTCAGAAAAAAAGATTATTTTAATTCAGCAATTCAGCAGAGTTATCTGTATAAGAAGGCAAAGTATGGCTTTCACTGCCAAATAACTCATCTAAATTGCAAGTACTTTTTTTTAGTTATCGTCTACTCTTTTTGGCCTACTGTAAATACAAGTTAAAATGGTTTCTTTAAAAGGATTTTTTAGAAGAAATTGTACATAGGCAAGTCTCAATTTTAAACTGACAGTCATCTGGAGTTAGTTAAAGCTGATACAAGGTTGTCTATATATAGCAATTTGCATTAGTTCTTGCATAAAATAAGATTCTGTGTGGACAAAGGCCAAGGGCCCTTTTCTTGGAAGATGAAAATGAAAATGTGTCAGAATGGCCAGAGAATGCAAAGGAGCAAACATCCCATCCATAGGACAGTGGGCACTATTTTTAGTGACTGTTCAAGTGCATTTTCTCTTCAGGAACTTTGTACATTTCCAGTTACAGGTTGATATCTGAGTTTGTGGACAATGTTTGTGTCTAACATTGCATTACCCCTTTGGGTTTATTATGCTCCAATAAAGTAATTGATGCAAATACAGAGGTAAATTCTATGAAAGAATAATATTGTAGAAAAGATGTAAACATGCTACATGTTTGTCTGACTTGATATTGCCAGCTACGTCTCAGTTAGGGGTCTTGACTACTCATTAATCCGTGTACCAGATTTTGCTCTGTTGCAAAACTTGAAAATACTGTGGTTTTTGTCTGTTGTTTCTTTTTTTTAACTTCTTAAAATTTTTCTTAGTGTTTTGCTACCGCATGTATAATGCATGTTTTGGTTGCTATATACCAGATTTTACTACATTGAGAAAGTATTTGGGAAACCTCTCACACTCATATGTATTGGTAGTAGCAGTTCCACTGCAAATGTAACTTTAAAACCCTTCTAGAAAAGGCCGGAGAAGCTAACTTCATGACCACGTTAGACTCCAGACATCAGAGAAGTATTAAGCATCCTTCTGGAGGGACCTGGGATGGCTGGACACTTTACAGAGCTGTTAAATGAGCTTCCAACGATGTCAGATGAGCCACTAACAGCAGAAGAATGCCAAGCTTTTCTCCTTCTGTGATGATTTAGTGATCAATAGCAGTGATCCAGGCAATACACCAGGGAGAATTGCTGCTCTTCTCAAGTGGTTGTTTAACTTTTAAGATAAGCTTCATGGTGTTTCCAGTGATAATAGTGATTAATGCTTCCTTTGCTGTTGACTGCTCTAGGTTTTTTTTTTTCTCTGTAGAGTTGGTATACTACATGAGAAGTTTACCACTGTCTCTCCCAGCACGCCACTTCCACCCATGCCTAACTGCTTAATTAATTAACTCATTACGATAATGGATTTGTATTTAGTTTTACAGATCTCTGGGAGTGCCTTCTTCCCTGAGGGATACCACTGTACCTCGTTCTGGGAGGTGTGAAAAGCAACACGAAAAGTTGAGCTGCTAAATAATTGCACCGAGAAGCAAAGAGCTGGAGGAGAGCAGCCTAGGAAATCATTCCCTTTTCCTGCTCACTCTGAAGTATGTTGTGCATTGTGCAATGGTGTGCTTGTAAGGGTAGGACTATTTAGCCAGAAGAGAAAGCAGAGCTTGTAAAGAGTTAACTGCAGGGACCTTCCCTGAAATCCTACATAAATATTCTGCTGGAGAAGATGCTGCTTGTATTAATTACTGTATTGTAAGCTTGGAGCCAAAACACAGGGAGCTCCAGGATGGTGTTGGAGTATCTGTTAATAGAGACTACAAATGTGATGGGCCTACAAAATCCTTCCCTTGCGCTGGGGCACAGGGAAGGCTGAAATGTGTCATGAATCCAGTTCAAATTATTGAAGAACTTTTCTCCTGTAATTTTTGTTTTCTGTAAGCAAGGATAATTTGTGTGGGAAAGCTTAATCCTGCTTAGCCATACCTTGTCCATTCCGTGGAGCCGATGTCTGGTGTTAAATGTTGGGAACAGAGGAGGCTGGCATCACTGAATGTGTCTGCCAGCGCAGGAATAGGCTGCATGTGTAGAGCAGGGGAGCAGTGGAGAAAGCTTCTGGTGCAACTTAATGAGGCCTTGACTAAGTATTTTAGAAATTTGTATTTTAGAAATAAGTATTTTAGACTCTTTGCCAGAGTCTACCAGCCATTTTTAAATAGCTGCCTTATCTCATTTTAGAGCCAAATACTTCTGCTCATTTCCTATTTTTGCCATCTCACCTTGCCACTTAAAAATAGAACATTTTGTTTTTCTGCAAAGCAAATGGTCATCAGTTAATGGTGAAGATCATTACTTACATTGTCAAGTTAAAAACCATATACTTGTGACCTTTTGTCCATGCAGTAATGTTTTTTCCCCTGTATGTTGGAATTAAAATCTATGCTGCTTTGAAAGTATTGGGAATATGCTCACTGTTTTCTAAACAGCTGGTCAAGCCACAGTGGTGTTGATCAACCTCTGAATTTTGACTAAGATGTGCAGATTTTTGATTCCTTCCTTACCCCCCACTCACCATCCATCATAATCTTGTTACTGTCAACTCAGAATCTGCCTCTTGATTTTGATCTTTGGTCTTGCCCACACTGGGAGATTCTTGGGAAATGAAAGACAACTTGGTTAAAGATGTAAAAACAACACATAGCAGTCCAGATTAAATCCCATTTGATGGCTGTCAGTAAAAATAGTGCTATTAGTTTACTGTCATTGTGATTCCTTGCTAGTGCAGGTTCAGCTTTCAGTAACGTACATTTTGACTTCATGTATTTAACCAGAAAGTCTTATTTCCTTGCTGTCCCTGAGTAGTTCAAAGCTAAGTATCAAAACTGTTATTTCAGTGCTTTTGAGGTTCTGCCTGAGATCACTGTGTACCACTGCTACAGTACCAGGATTCGCCAACACTCATGGGAGTGATGCACTGTGGTGCTAACACTGGGCTAGGAAGAGTGACAATATCATGCTGTCAACAGATTTGTTGTGTATTAGTGTGGGTTTTTGGTTGTGGTTTTGTTTTGTTTTGGGTTTTTTATCATGCTTTTTAAAACTTGTGTTTTCTTTGATGAATGTATGGAGCTGTGATTACTTTTCTGTAGTAGGTTTAACTAGTGCCCCAAGTCTTCAGACTATGGAATGACAGTTTCTGCATGAAAGCTAGCTTTGGGTCATGTAGAAGCTACTGTATATATTTCTTTTACACTCATAGTACTGTTTAAAGCTATATTATTTTTATTGCCATAATAATATAGTGGTGAGTCTTTAGTTCAAGTATGTAACAAGAACGTCAGAGATGAGAACTCCACACTGTGCGTTTCTGGGAAGGAATACAAGGTGTTGGACAAAAGACAAAATGCTTTGTGTGCATTTAACTTTAAGATTGATGGTAAGCGAAAAGCAGAGACTCGCCAGTTTTAATATTTACAAGGGTGCTATGCAGCACAATATATGTTCAGGTTTTTTGGTTTGGTTTGGTTTGTTTTTTTCCATAAGCTTCTTCCCAAAAAGCAATATGGTTGCAACACTGATTAAAAAAAGAAGGTTGGAGAAAGAAATGAGAAGGCACAGAAAAGACAGCAAAGAGATTCTCTTAATGGACGAGAAAGGAGTCTTTGAGATGAAGGACCATAACTCTCCAGAAGGATGAGACTTGTAAACCACTGTGTGAGAATGGAAATGGAATTCTTTTTTTCTTCTCCATCCAGATTTCTCTCTTGTGTTTGCAAACCGTGATGTTAAAGAGGATGCGATGTCTCTTGGCGGCAGCCCCAATCTGGACGGCCAGTTGTCACCCTGCTGTCCTTGCCTGTCCAATCTGCATGACTGGGGGAAAAAGCACTGCCCCCTTCGGAGCAGCATTTACTGAAACCGATGTTACCAACTTTGTCATAAATACGACAAATACTGCCTGTGTGGCAAGCTGTTAGTTACTCTCATAGCAACAGTTAGTTTTAAATCTTAGTATATTTATGTCTTGTTACCTTTCTGCAAATGATTCTTCTTTTTTGCATATAAAGATGGAGATTACATATACATTATATATCCTCTCCCAACTAACACAAAATGCTGAGGAGTCTTGGATGCCGCCCCTAGTTAGCATTCAGTATTCACGTTTTGCTGGACTGTGTCCTGAAGCTATATAAGTTTCTTATTTTTCCAGACTGATGGAATCCCTTTAGCCCCAGAATTTTCCTTTTTCAGTGGAATAACGACACTTTCTCAGCTTTATTATTCTCTACCATTGGACTGAATCAGTTACTGGAAATACTTTTTAAAAGTTATGTTTTGGCATGGTTGAAGCAATTTCACCTTGGGATTTGGTTGGCTTTGCTGGAATCTCTATATTCTCACTCGGCTGGATACCTTCCCTTTCGACTTCCCTGCTGGAGCTGCTATATACAGTGTGGCACTGTGACAATCCAGGCAGGTCATAAATAACTCTTGCTAGAAACTTAATTTCTTGGCTTTTTGAGAATCCTTCACTCGGAGAACCAATCCCCTTCCTGTCCAGTGGTTTTAACTCTATTTCTTAAGTCTTGACTACTCAGTTTGTTGCTTTTAAAGGAAACGCCCCACCCCCTCCATCTTCATTTACTTTTTGTTGGTTTTTTTTTAAGGATTATGACACCAATGTAAAATCCCTCTCTCGAGGAAGAGGGCTTCTGCAGATGTGCTGAAAACCACCCCAGGAAAGGATGGAACTGAGGGGAAAAGGCTTTTCATGAACACGCTCTTGATTGCCAGTTCCTGAAATGGAGACCTCCTGATGCAGTGCGGGGAATCAGACCTGCCACTCATTTCATTCTTTCCTGCCATGCCCTGTAGAGTTGAATTAATGATTAATTTAGCTGTCTTCCTACATTCCCTTTGGCATTTGCCAGCACTTTTAATACTCCATTATTTTGGAAAGAAGCCTCCAAACTGTGTTATATTTTATGGGTCCTATAAATTATAATTTCTGACTATAAAACAAAAATGTTATGCTGAAGGTATTTTCAGATTTAAATTATCCATACTTAAATGGATGAGGAAAATAACTGAAGGACACAGGCAGTATTATGCTAATGAGGTTTACAGAAAGCAATGGCAAGAGCTGCAGTGATTGAAAAATGCAATGAGTTATTTGAATAGTGTGTTTGACAAGTGATAAAATATCTCAACCTGCAGTTTTTAGGAGGGGAAATAAACTTTCCTAAGAGGTTTACTTTGGATACAAATTGAAAGGCATTTCAGAATGGTCACTTTGCAGCCAAACAAAAATATCATTCATTCCTTAGAGGCTACTGTTACCAAAAGTCAGCAAGTTATTATCTTACTTAAAATCTGTGTAGTTATGTTTTATTTTTCAAATATATCTTGTTTTATAAGGCTACAACCATGGGAAAGGAAATCTGCTGTCTGTGAAATAGCTA
>NW_010175034.1:16490-19140 GCF_000695765.1 Mesitornis unicolor
CTGCTTTTGCAAAATACTTTGACATGTGTTTCTATAGAAAAGGTGGACTGCTTTCTCAAAACTCTAGAGACCTTTCAGGGTTGTGAAATCTCCTTCTCCTACAAGAGAGACCATCAAGAGAAATATGCTTGGTTTTGGGCACGAAGCAGCTGTTATTCTGCATGTTGCATATTATGTGTTGAATATAAATTTACATATAGCCAGAATATATCTATATAGAGACAGAGCCAGATTCTTAATTGGCAACCTGTTTCATTACTAAAAAATTCTTTAATCTATGAGAGAGTCTGGTTTATGGAAAAACCTTAATTACAAGGTATATGAAAAGCCCTGGGGGGATTCTGAATTAGTGTAGTCCAGTTTTCAATGGGGTTTGAGTGTTGAAGTGACGCTTCACAGCATGAGCTGCTAGATGAAAGAAATAACTATAAATCGGATTCTTTCTCAGTTGTAAATTCTCTTCAGACCCATTAATGCTGTGATTCTGCGAGCCCATCGTTTTCCTGCCATGTATCAGCAAGACCATTAATAGCGGCAAGTTAAGCGTTCATGTAACTGCGGGATTGTGGTTGAATGCTGCTGAGCGCCAGGTTCTGCCTGGGCCTCCTGGAGAGAGGCAGGCTTCAGTGCTGGGTTTTCTCTTCTATAACCGCTCCCCACAGGATAGATGGAGAAGTACGCAGTTTGGCTACTCTGCCTGAAGCCACTGGGATGTACAAAAGAGGGAGTGAAGTGTCACACACAATGCATTGCTCTTATTTTATTTTCTTATCTCTGGACTTGTTTGGAGAAGAGCTCGACAGAAATGCCAACCAGGCCCTGCAGAACCAAGCACTGAAACATTTTTATTGTCACAACTCCATTCTCTGTGTTCATCGCTTTGCAGGCTTATTTCAGATACAGATGGCCCTCAGTTGCAAGTCATCCTCTGTGTGTACGCAGCAGGCGAGCATGCAGAGATGTTTAAGCCTACGTACACTTGCAAAACATATTCTTTTTTTCTACAGAAATCAAAACTTGGGTCTGGAGGTTATCGTTTAGTGTGAGTAATAGTGAGAACTGAAAATTCTGCAATTAGCCTGGTTTTGCTTCTTCCTAACACTCATTCCCCTGATTTTACATGTGAAAGCTCTGATTTCTTTTTTTTAAAAGGTGAAAAAAATATATATCCCCTGAAACAAACCCCTCCTCAAAACACCCACTGAAGTCTATTCCACTAATGACATATAAGTAGTAAAAATAAAAATAGATTTCTCAGTTCTTTTTTCCTTTGAAGAAGCAAATGATGTAGGTATGAGCTTTGAGCATATAAAAAAGTTTTAACTGCTACTTTAGAGTGACAGAGCTGTATCTGTGGCACTTCTTATGAAGATGAATTATTCATAACTAACTTCCTGTTACTAATTTTTGGCACCAGCACATGATTAAAGGCCAAGAAATTCTCAAGTCGTATCTGCAATTTCTACTTACCAATTATTTTTTTTAAGTGGTCATTAGAACAATTCAGGTAATTAAGGGGACGTATTTTCTGGAGACTTTCATTTTGGGAACTGCATTTTCTTCTTTTTAATTAGCATACTTGGTTTGTGTAAGGAAAAGCATACAAGATGCATGTTGCATAATATTCTAAGCAGGATTTTCTTGCCAAGGCCCAGTTAGTTGCTAATGCTGTTGTGACCGTCTCCCTCCTTTTGAACTCACTGCTGATGCTGACAGAGGCGGATGCTGCGGAGTTCGTAACTTCTGGCGGAGCCCCTGTGGGTCCCCAGTTGGGTGGGGAGGCTGTGGAGGGAGCTGTGTGTTGATGCGCTCCCTCCTGCTGTGGGACAGTCAGCCCTGCTGAGCATGAGGGGATGTGGCAGGGAGTTGAGGGTATTTGAGGAGCAACTTCATACTCTCAGGGGCAGGGACTTGCAGTTGTAAGCAGAGAAGGACGTGGAGGCCGAGGACATTGCGGTGGAGCCGTGGGGATATGGGGCAAGGCACATAGGACACTGGGTTGTGTTCATTCCTCAAAGCTTTTTGTTCTGCACAATGACTGAAGTGACTTCCACCTCTAATTTTCAGAGGATGTTTATTCAGAAGTGTCATTTCTTATCTTTCTCATGCTAATTTATTTTGCAGTGGCTTATAATGACCATCCCAATTGCCTTGATTTTCTTCTCACTACAGAGCTGATATTTGGCCTCACCACAGAGTTTATGTGCTGGTGTCCTTTTGCTCACTGTCCCTGCAGATGCTTTGCTTTATGATAGCTATTGTCTGATGATCCAAGCCTTGTAGTAGTTGAATCTGTAAATATTTTTACTGCATCTTTGTTAAGCAACATATTACTGCAGAACATTTTATCTTCGAATAAGTCTTCTAATTCCAAATAAAGGAAGCTAACATGCTTTCTCCTTTTCCCTGGGAGCTACAAAATTTTGGATTTCAAAGGTACTTCCTACTGTAAAGCAGTATTGCAAAGCAATGCACTGCTTTCCTGACTAGCATGAGCATTAATTTGACAGAGTGATCGTTTAGAACAAATGCCCTCCCTTGGGTTAGTTTACTGGTAATTCCTTTCCTGACCAATAGAGACCATTGGGTCAAATTGAGTTTAGATGCAATTAATATGGAGCGGAGTCGAGTTGGAGGCCTGTAACTAGTG
>NW_010175035.1:0-11184 GCF_000695765.1 Mesitornis unicolor
TAAAGAAGTTAAACAGGACTGGCCCCAAAACGGAATTTTTAGTCTATCAGAAATGTTAAAGTTTTAACACCAAGCATGGCTGTTTTCCTACATGTTTTAGGTTCTAAATTACTTTCTATTCTTGTTGTCTTTTATACAAATATATATATGTGTGTGTGTATATACATACAAATATATATATATATTTGGAGATATGCCCTTTTACCTTCAATTTTGCTTACAAAAAAAAGAAGAAAGGGATAGAACAGTTCATTATAATTACTGCTTCTGTGTTTGGATGTACAGGCTAATGCTATATGCCCTGGGTGGAAAGCAACGTGATGCCATCTATCCCATTGCGTACATCTGGAAAGAACAGAAGTGCAGTCACTGAGGTACTTCAGAGAGATTCTCCTTTCTAATTCTTCACAATGGAAGACAAGTTGTTCTCATCTGAACTAAAGACAACTTCCAGCAAGGGCTGGTCTTAACTGTTTCTGCTGTATCTGCATTTGTCGCTCCCCATGCAACACAAAGTAAATGAGATTGTCTATAGTCATGGTGAGGAACAGTTCCTGTGATAATACAGGAATAGCATATAGGTAATCAAGAGAATGCTAAAGAACACTTCCTGCTGTCTTGTTTCAGTTTTTTGCTCTACCACACCCTACATTTCCAATCAATTTTTATTGCCTTACCAGACTAGTAAATGATTTGAATTTCTGCTGAACAGGTGACTCTTGTTTCATTTTGTTTGCAAACCTCTTTTAGAGAGCTCCGATTATGTTAGGAATGATCCCATAACAGAGAAAATTTTCTGCTTTCCAAATACCACATGTGGGTTAGAGAATTAAACACCCCTAAATGTTTTGGGGTTTTGTTTTGTTTTGTTTTGTTTCGTGTTTTTGTTTTGTTTGTTTGTTTTTTTGGTTTTTGTTTTTGTTTTCTCCAAAGCACAACAATCACAATTATTTCTAGTGCTTTTAGCTGACCCAACTCAGATTTTCAAGACATTAGCACTTGGAATTCTCCTTTTCTCAGAATACTAACAGCCTGAAAATCAGCTCCCTGATATTTAGAAGATGGAAGAGCAATCCACTATAAAGTGTCTTTGATTCTCAGACTTTTATAAAACAGAGCTGCACTTGAATATTTGGCATATGTGTATATGCATACACACAGTTTGAATTATGAAATTATTTAAAATAATAAGTGGACATTAAGATGAGATGTCTCATGTTTGCCATGTTTTACGAAAGCTTCTCCAAAATCAGTAATTAATAACACTTGCTAGAGGTAAATGAGGCTTTCCAATGTTATCCATTCTATGGGATTTGAATTCTAGCCAGTTAAACAGATTAAATGAAAAGACAGTATGAAACAGAACATGATTCTGGCAGAAGCAATAGTAATTTGCAGAATTAATCATCCAGTCGGAAAAAATAAACAGATTTAGACCAATCACACAGATCAAGTACAGGCTATAGAAACAATACTCATAAGAAACAGTTTCAAAGTTATACCTAGGCACAGACTTATTCAAACACAACCTTTTTTTAAAGAATAAGCAACACCTTAGTATATTCAAAAGAAAATCAAATAGAGAGAATGCTAAGAATGCTAAATACATTTGACCAGATGTACTGAGAGTATTGTCATTGTGCACAATCTACCACATTTTAACAGCTACCTGAAAAAGAATCTAGAAATTTGCATGTATGGCAAAAAGATTAAAATTTGTAGTTTATTCTTCATTCTGTCCCTGCAGAAATAGACAATGATCCTTGCTGGGAAGTGGACACAGGTACCTTATTCCCTTGCATAGAGTACTTGTATCACGACAGTAAGGCATAAGGAAGAAAGTTTTTAACAGTAACACAGCCACATACAAAAGAGGTAAAGATAACTCAGATAAGCACTGTAAACAGTCAGCTTTTACACCTGAAATATCCTGTATAGCAGGACAGGAGAAGGGGTATTCAAAGAGAGGAACAATATTGGTAAACATAAATTCTGGCACTAATAAGCAACTTCTAACATGCAATTACTGATGAACAGTTCTTGTGAACAGTAAAACTGTAAGCTGCACTTTACATGTATTTGCATTTATAATTTAAGTCCCAAAATGAGCCACATTGACTAAGAATTGGTGCATATATATAATTTCTAATTTTTTTATTAATAACTCTAGATGACATAATCTTGAAGAAAACCATACAGTTCTGAATCTGGGAGAGTCTCTCTCCAAGATGTGTCAAGCTCATAGATGCAGACAGCAATCTATTTTACAAAGTCATCAACACTGACTTTTTAGAATGGCATTGGTCCTACAAAATGCAATGTAACAACAAGTTGACTATATGGTTCTCTGTTCTGGTAATGATGACATTATTTTCTGACTCAGAAAAGAAACAGCAGTGGCAACATTATAGTGTTCCATTGCAATTAATTTCAGTTAAAAACAAAAAACAAAACAATAAAAACAGAGCAACATATAATATTTACATCTCACAATATAGAGTTGCAGTATTGTCTTGAAATAGTGGTTTACAAGATGCATTTCATGGTTAGACATAAGAGTATATCCTGTATTTTGTTGCTAATTCTATCAAATGAATGGTATTGAGTATGCCACCATAATCTATGCATATATTTAAGTTGAGTTCATATATAAGAATTCCAATATAAGTTCAGAATAACAGTGTTATTGCAATAGTGGTCACCATAAAAATGTCATCATTCACATAAGTTGTAGAAATAGAATGATAGCACTATCCTTTAACTAATACCCTAATGCATCAAAAAACATATAAAGCTTAAAATAGTTCAGAAATCAAATAAAACTGGATTTACTTGACTCTTTATATGGAAGGAATGATTTGATAAAGTTTGAGCTCTAATAGTGAATTTAATCCTTCATTTAACACTTTGAAAGTTTAGTTCATAACTATAAAGTACATCTTAAGATGTTAAATCTGCTTAACTTTTTCCTTCATTCACGAAAGCAATAATTGCAACCTTTTATGTCAGGCTTGTTTTATTAGTTCATTCAGATAAGGGAATTTTAGGTCAGCAACTCAGAAGATTATTATCTAAGAACTCTGCTAAAAATAGTCTGTTACTTGAAAAACGCATTGATGTACAAAGATGCTACATAAATCCTCTGTTCTCACTAGATCCAATAAAGATCAATTCAGATGATTCCTAAACACTGTCAGCTATTACAAAACTGATATTTGTTACATGAAGGAGTCAGAATCCAGCAGGTTCTTTCAACTGTTCCACACGTGGAGGTTGTTATGCTTATCATCAAATTTACTGATTAAAGATAGTAGATATTACACAGGATTTCTGACTTAGCAGAACAACACAACATGTATTGCATAATGCAACAGAAATGCAAGGTACACTTAGCAAAATATATCTAGCAATTGGATTAAATGGTTTAATCACAATACCAATATAACTCCCATTGCTGGTCCCTGGAATATGTTGACCATCACTATGCTGGGAAGGAGCAAGTGGCTTAAAACCAGCTCAAAGCCATTGCTCTCTTTGCAATAGTTTTGGTAGTTGTTTAGGTGTAATACCATCTGTTCTGCTGAGCCACCTATCTGCTTCCACCATGCTAGCCTGGCCAATTCAGGCAGACATTCACCTTCTTTTAATGAGCTGAAGGAGAAACATTTACAGCAGCAGTTGATGGCCTCAGGTGTTGATAGCTGCTATCTGAAACAAAAGCACCTGCAGCCCTCTTCGAGTGGAGGTAATGTCTACTTCTTTGCAGCACCTGTGCTCCACATTAGCCCCTGAGCTTTAGGGGCACGTCGCCCTCCCCAGCTCCTCTGAGACCACTTCCATTTTAGGAGGTTATTGGTCAGGTACAGATCAATTTTATGACATATATATTTAAAAACTCTCCTATTTTAAGATTCAAAAGTGTAAAGCAAAAGAACTGCCATACTGATATTCTTCCTTCCCCTGAACTGCTATATAAACCCAGAAGATATTCAAGTGGCTACTCATTCTTTTATAGTGATGTATTTTTAATTTTTCAAATACTGAACCTGCATATGTTTTCAAATGTCATAGATCCGTTTAAGCCTATATAGATAAGATACTGCAAGTCCATGATGGAAATAGGGCATTCTAGATCCACCGTTTATTAAATACTGGCCTGTAAGTGACCTTATAAGTGATTATATGTGTACACATGTAAAAGGCAAGATCCTTGTAACTTGGTGGTATCAGTTACTATGTGAACAGCAAATTTGTTCAGGATTTTTCTCCAGCAATAAAACCATTCTGCAATACTTCATCAGAAGTTAAATAATTTTTCAATTCAGTAACAACATTTGCATAAACACAATCCAGGATTTGCAGGTTTTAGTCTCAGAAAATTGTTTTTGTTCAGTGGAAATAAAATACAATATGGGTACCCTACAATGTTCAGAGTTATCTGGTTTGCCCTGTTCTTTGCATGACTTCTCATTTAAAAGTCAGAGCTGCTAGTGCAGGTCCACACCAGTCACAGTTACTTACAGCTAATAAAGACAAGCTATGTTATCAATTCCTGACAGCATTTCATGTTCAGATCCTTCTTTCAGATACTTTTGAACAGTCTCTGCAGTAATTACCATTAGAAAAAGTCAATATTTGTCAGAAGCCCTCACTGTCAATTCTCACTACTAATCTTTCTTTCCAAAGTAAAGATGGAAGCATGATTTCCACATCTGTTATGGGTCATGTCTCCATTTAAGGGTCAGAGAGCAGGATTTTCTCTCTATTGCCCCTACTCTCCCAGGGGTAGGATTAAAAAAAAAAGAGGGAATAGAGAAAAAAAAAATGCTTCGTACAAGGTTGGAAGTTAAGACTGTAACAAGTTTAGTGAAAAAAAATACAACAGGGGAAAGGAAAAGGGAATTAATAAGGGACAAAAGATATTTAACTATATAAAAAACCCAATCCCAGTAGTCCCGAGTGGAAGTGTCTGAGCAGTGCCTTGCGGCCGCTGCGATTGCTGTGACTCATCACAGGGACCACAGTGGTGCCGGGAGCGGATGGTGGTGGATGCTGCCGAGCATGTGGAGCCAGGCCCAGCCGTCCCGAGATGCGACAGGAAGCAGCCCAGGAAACCAGGAAAAGCCCGCGAAAAACCTCGGGCCTCCTTGGTTTTTCGTAGACTGTGGCTGGAAAGGGGAGGGAACAGTACTGATCTCGGACGCCCCAGGGTCCTACAGACACCACCTGTCCTTCCCTTTCAGGCTGGTAACCCTTAAACCATAACAGGTCAGATCATCTGTGATGTGAAATTGCTTTTAATCAGTTTCCATTGAATTATAGTGCTCAAGATTCGGGTCATTGTTCTCCTTTTTCCATTTATGTGTCAGAACCACATACTGTAACGCCACAAATCTAACAGCAGAGCTGTAACAACAGTGATGATACAGTGCTAGCGGATAGTTATTTTGCTTTCCTGGCAGATAATATAAATTTTCTTAGAAGAGTAACATTTTCATGCAAGTATTTGACAACCAATTTTTTAAATAGATTTATTTTTATTAAATGATGCTTCAGTAATTTTCAAAGGCAAAATAGTAAAAGAGAAAGAGATACAGAGAGACAGAGTGAGAAACCATGTTACCTTTATAAAGCTCTCTTCCATATTTCAGTGTATTTTCATTGTTTATCCTTGTTTAACTCATGAAGAGAAAGGTGAGATATCCAGACTGATAGGTTATAGCTTTAGGATATTCCTTTCAGAGAACAAGTTGCAGGCTCTTCACTTAATGAATGAAATCTGAAATAAGTTAACATGGCAGAAAGGCAACCTTGAGGCTATAGTTGTCACAATATATGTACAGATTCACTAATATCATTCCATTAGATCATTTTTCTCTGATACATTGTTATACAACCAAACTCAAATTTAGCCAGCTGTTATGCCATTATACTATTATGTAGTTACAGGGACAGTGAAGGATAATTTGTTTGGTTCAAGACTCGACATATCCTCTTGCAGACCAACAAGTTAATCAAATTCTAAATGTATTCGTAAGAAAATACTTATATAAAATCTGACTTTTAGAATCCAAGAGATAAAGTTTCTTCCTAAGTAATTATAAAACCTTGTCTCTTTAGGCAGCAACATAGTCTGACAAGATTTTCTCAACATTTTGGTTAATTTTAACTTTTATTAATGAAAACTTTTAACTCATATAGAAACATCCACTCATAGGAATGATCATTTAGTTGATAAAGACATTAATTCAACTCATATTTGAAACTATACTAAGCTTATTTCCTGTGAGCCTGAAAAATACCCAGCAGAGTTATTAAGCAATATCATAATTGATCAGTCCTTATGAAAATCAGATTGTATGTTTAAAGAAAAATAGATGAAGAAAGAAATCCAGAGCCAGGAAATAAAATCTTATCTCTTTATGTATGTACCTAATTATTAAAGCTTTAATAATAATTACATATTTGTTAGCAATTTTCCCCACTTGTACTTTTTAGAAGTTTCTGATGGTTTCTTCATGGTTCTTCATGGTACTGATATAGAAACTATTACGAGAAATAATGTTCACTGATGATGTGAAATCACTAGGGTTTTCCCAGCTCTCAGGACTCCAATTAGGCAGCATTTCAAACAGCTCTAGGACAGACAACCCCACAGTTCTACAGATTTCTGAAGACATATGGTAAGCCACATTGTTTTTCTCTTCCCAGACTTTCTCAAGACTAGGCAGGATGCTGAGGAATGAGCAGCATTCAAAATGAATGGTACTTTTCCAACCAGTAATTCAACTATTTTATGCTTAACGAATTTTAGCACTCAGCATTACTGAAACAAGCTTCAGAGCTCCTTAGTTGTCTTTGGATGCCTCAGTTAGGATGAATTCATTGGCCAAGATCAGCAGCCCCATTTAGAATTGCAGATATGACATCTTTTCCAGATTCACTGTGAAACTCCCGAAAGAGAGCTGGTATTCTTGAATTCAAATAACACAAATAACACAAATGTAGTTAACACACTAACTTTTCAGGAAATGAAGGGGACACTCCTTCTACAGGGAATAATTACAATTCTCACTTACTCAAACTACTGCTTCTCTTCTCACTATCTTATATATCACCATCATTTTGTGGATCTTAAAAAGGGAAGTTAAAAGGTTTTGTGAGTGCACAGTCAAAAATGTGCATCATAAAATGCTATGTTTTCATGTAAGGCTATTGACTATTAAGCGGGTTATCTTCCAAGGTACATTTGACTCATTTTGTGTCTTGAACTCATAGATTTGTTCATAAAACTGGTATTTTCTTTGGTATCCAGTGGTTGCTTTCAATGAAGAAAGAAAATACATTTTAAGTAACAGTACATTTTTTGAAATGAATTTTTAATATGAATAATGTGTTCATATATTAAAAGGACAACAAGTAGTTTACCATAATGGGTGGGTAGCAAAAACCTCTAGCAAACCTAACATAGTTTATGCAAATTTTATTTGCTACAAAATTAAATAAAAATAATTTCACATTCATTAGACAAGTAACATGCTTACGATTACACAAGTTGTGAAATAATGATCTGTTGCATCATGCATCATCAGCTACAAAACACTGTCACCCTCTTCCAAACCTTATTACCATATTTCTAAGCACTCTTATTTGTCTACCAAAGAATAGTTGCTCAAAGTTTCATTTGTTCCATTTTCTTGCTAATAGTCTACCTTTAATCTTCATGCCTTTGGAAATACAAGACTTCTGCCTTCTGCATACATCTCTATAAGCATCTGCCTCCTTTATGTACATGGACATTAAAACATATCATTTGGTTCTCAGGTGTCTCAAATTTGCAAGTGCCCAACTGCTGACATACTTCTAGAAGATGATTATGAGGTAGTACTTTCTTTAAAATTAGTCACCAGCTCAAACAGGTCACATCATTTCTCTTCTGGCTCTTCCTCGGCTTCATCTCACCAGTTAACTTTTTTTAATAGTAATATACACAGCATATTATTTTTAATAGAAATAAAATGTCCCAATTACGATTTTTCAGTTAGCTGAGTTGATTTTCTTTCTGGGTATTTCCTTGTTAAAATAAGAAATGCTATACATACTATAGTCTGCTGTACATATTTACCATGGAAATTTGAAGGAACTCTCCCATCCATCAGGATGAAGCAGAATTGTACTTGTACTCTTATAAGTTGAAGAGAACCTATGAATACAGACTGATCTGTCCCTACCTTTGCTCACTCTATATGTCTTACTTTCTGGGTAAACTTTATTATTGGCACTCTGACCAGCTCAGTATTAAATAGAGTGACCAGCTCAGTATTAAATAGAGTTCTGTAAAATGCCTCATAACCTTTGTGTTCTCCGGGTGAACTTCCACAAAGATCTTTCCCTCTCCTCTTCCACTCACTCTCTCTCCACTTTCTTCCAACTAGATATTCTTCTAAATCTTGCAGGAGCTAAATTTATGTCAGATTATATCTATCTATTCAATTTCGCTAAAATTTTCTAGCAGCTTTAAAAATTATTTGAAGAAAGACTGAACAGCAGATACATACGCACACAGAGTGTAAGTGATTATTTAGGAAGTTAGGTTAAAAGTTAAATTATCACAGAACCTACATTTTATTATAAACCATGCAGAGTGATATTAAATGCTAAAATGTAGAAATACATTTGAGCTTCTATTGAAGTTATACGCTGTGTTGATATTTTAAAATACTACTTCTTAACAGCAGTCAGTGATTAATCCTTTATTTCTTGTAAGAAAATGAGAGGTTTGCATCGTGTGACATTTCTGAACTGGCAGACCAACTTTGTCCATTTGGTGCCACTAAAGAATCAACAGTCTTGAAGATTTTAAGCTTTTGAAATTACCTTCTCTCAGTGAATACTTACCATTTATACTGTTTAGAAAAGAGGATAAGTTTTGTTGCAACTGAGAAGCAATGTTGAGCTGTAGTTTGCTCATTTTTTTTCTTTTGGTAGGCATGTACTTCAGAACTCCCAAACAGGCAGCTTTGACCTTCCTTTTTGTCATGTTTTTCACTTTGTGTATACTGTTACCATTAGCAGGAGGGGCTACACAGGGAAAGGCTGTGGCTTGTATTTTAGCACACTTCTGGTAGAGGACAAAAAGTTAAGTACATAGCAAAAATATTCTTAATTTTTTAGTTCTAATTTTTTTTACATAATTAAGAAGTTACCTTCTGCTTCCAGGAGGAAGAACCTTCTAACAAATGTATGCTGTATGCTATTCCGCTAAAAATAGGCTTGACATAACTGTTAAAGAAAAGTGTCTTCCCTCCGACATATCTACTGCTTAAAAATGCAAGTTGGGCCATATTAAAAAAAAAAGTGACTGACATCTTACTCTCACAAATCCTAATTGAAGTCCATGGCACTATAGAGACAGAAAGGCCAGCAGTCAGCCCACCTAACTGCAGTCATCAGCACTTCCAGTGGCTTGTCTAAGAGCCAGAGTCGCACTGCAATTAAAGGGAAAAGACTACCTAGAGCAGTTAATACAGACAAAAAAAATCTAGAGCACCAAGACATTATAGAATAAGTTCTCTCTCTCTCTTTATCTCCATGGCTATAGACAAAACAAAAATGTTTGATACAGACTGGTTTTGTAGTCTTTTTACATTTAGCTAGCATTAAGTGAGTTTAATCCAGGTCTGTAGCATTATTCCAATTGAGCTGGTAGAAGTGCTAGTATTTTCTGGGAATTCCAAGTCTACATTTTTTCATTCCAGATTTATATAGCAGATCTGTTAAGCTTCTACATTTATAGCAACTGCAGCATGGATATCACCAGAGCTATATTCAGAGACCGTGAGTGTAGACTATAACCAAGTACAAAGGGTTTGTCTCAGTGGTAGAATTAACCAACATTGCCCTGAGAAATAATTTTATTTTTTTTTAAATGTTTAAAAGGTGACAAAAAAATCTGAATTTATTGAACAGAGAATGAAAAGTTTCCAAAACAACACATGAGATTGGATTCCAATCCTGTGTTTATTGGCATGTTTTCCCCATTTAATTGCACCTTTTCTGATACATAATCATAGGTCACTTGTGAAATTCTTGTTCTTAGTGATATAGTTACAAAAGTGGGCACGAGGAACTCTTAACAGTTAAAGGTGTGTGGGACAACACAGCAGTGATGCAAGATCTACACTGATATCAGTGCAATCAGTACCAGGCCAGTCATCTGAAAAGAAAATCTCATGTTTCATATATATGTCTTCAAATTAGTATTGCTGTTGCCTCTTTATCTAAAGTAATTCAGGCAGTTCATTAATGGAAATATTTACCTACTGTTTGGAGAGTACATGTGGCAAAATTTACATTATTTGCCGCATATACTTGTTCCAATGAAAGGCGCACTGGCAGCTTGTAAAAATATGTTGTTACTGTTCAACCTTGCAAGCGTTCAGATGAAGACTGTGTAAATGCCAGCAAGAGAGTCAAGCAAATTGAAACCAAGCGCCATATCAAATGAATTCAGGTCTTCATTGCTTCTGAAGAAAAGATTAAATGGTAAACTCCAACACCTCACTATAGAAACCTGTAATAGACAGGATAGGAAGTAAATGACCATTTTATATTTTGAAGTCTTAAATATTAATTTTATGAGTAAACAGTGTTTGTAATTAGAGCATCACTTCATTTTTCCTCACTTTTCATATGAAATATGAAAATAAGAAATATGAAATATGAGCAGTGGTGGAGACTTTTCCCCCCCAACACAGTCAAGTTCTAATGGAAATACCTTTCTTACAACTACTGACCCCACAAGAGTGCCACAGTAGCTCAGTTCCTGTGGCTGATTGTTATGGTTTAAGGGTTACCAGCCTGAAAAGGAAGGACAGGTGGTGTCTGTAGGACCCTGGAGGGTCAGAGATCAGTACTGTTCCCTCCCCTTTCTGGCCACAGTCTATAAAAAAACCTGAGGTTTTCATGGGCTTTTCCTGGCTTTCCTGGGCTGCTTCCTGTCGCATCTCGGGACGGCTGGGCCTGGCTCCACGTGCTCGGCAGCATCCATCACCATCCGCTCCCAGCACCACTGTGGTCCCTGGTGATGAGTCACAGCAGTCGCAGCGGCCACGAGGCACTGCTTGGACACTGCCACTCGGGACTACTGGCAACTGGTTTTGTATATAGTTAAATATCCTTTGT
>NW_010175036.1:0-28483 GCF_000695765.1 Mesitornis unicolor
CTCGGGGGCGAAATTAAGATAAACAAATAAATATTGAGAAAAAAAAAAGGCCTGCAAGTTTTGGTGGAAGGTTGCGGCCACGCCTCAGCCTTCCCGAGGCTGCGGAGTGTGGTCGAAGATAAGATTTGCCCTGGCTTTTGGCTGCGCGCACGATGCGGGATGCTGCTGCCTGCGCTGGAGTTGGGAGGTCAGGGGAGGATATCCGGGTTATAAACTGTTTTGCCCTTTTTTTGGCATAAATAGCTGAGCTTGGCAGCAGGTTCCTGTTTGCCACAGAGGGAGCCAATGCTAGGGATGAGGTCCCAGAGCATATTTTAGGAGAAATTAAAAGCCACCTCCAATGCAATGTAACATTCATGTCAGGTTTTTAAAGCATGATGACTGATGCTGAAAACAAGTGCCATTCCTGAAGTATGCCTCATGCCCATTTTATAGATGGACAAAGAGAGGCAGATAAGAGTCTCTGCCTGCAGTCAAAGCCAGTCACCGAAGCTGGGAGAGAAGCCAAGAAGCCTCCTGGGCCAGGGAGCGGCACCTGGGAGCCCACACTCACCCCTGCCTGGGCTGGAAGTGGAGCAGAGAGGATTCCTCATGCTGCTGCCAGATATTGTGTCTAGGATTGGTTGCCTTTTCCAGGGTGAAGTAGGTTTCAGAAGGTTTGGAGGATTAATCACCATCGGCCTTTTTTCTCCCTGGGAAAAGGCCTCCACCCAGGCCTAACAGATCAACGGGGAGACAGCTCTGACAACCGAGCTGTGGGGCTCATTAGAATGATCCACCTCAGCAAACACCTTGGGTTGAAATGTGCTTCGCTCCTTTGAACAGGATGGTGTGTGGGTAAGTGTTCATGGGTAATAAACCTGGATCTTTGTAACGAGTGTGAGAGAGCATCCAGAGTGTGAAAGTCTGGTCAAGGTGGGAGTTTACTCTGATGAGTGCCTGGGAGCTCTGTCCCAGATTCGTATATTACTGCTGCAACATGACAAACTGTGTTTTAAGAGTCACCAAGTGACACATGGAGACGTGTCTCAACTGTACAAACTTGTCTCAATGCTGCATTTGTACATGCAAAAATCTGAGAAAAAAAACTGATGTGAAGAAAGTACATCCATGTCCTCCTCCTCACTGGATCCACAGGTGGTAGGTGCAAGATGAGTGGAATAGAAAAATTTTACCCAAGTTAGAGGTTAGTTACAATCTGGGACTAGACTTAGATCCTCACCAGCAGAGACCTTGGCAGCCCTGGGCTGTGCAGGGTGGAGGAGGCTTTCCAAGGCAGCCAGAGCCTTAGCCCAGGGCGCTGGAGAGCTGAGCAACTTTGGACCAGTCTCTGAAGTCCATAATTCAGTTGTCTGTTTATGTAAAATGTGTTGTAAGCACAGCTGCCTTCTGAGGCATGTATGGTAATGATGGGGGGAGTCACATAAATTAACTGGCTCCACGCCAGACCAGTGAGTCAGCGTAGAGAGCTGAAATGCATCTTAACAGTTAGAGGATCAAAAAAGAAAAAAAGAAGACTCCTTTTCTGTTCAAATTTGGGTATGAGCATTGCGATCGGGAAGATAAGGCCAGCTATAACGTCAGCAGGCGCCTGCAGTGCCCAGAGACCAGGACCAGAGAAGGTGGAGATCTTCAGGGCAGAGGGAGGGGCGAGCCCGCAGGCATCTGCATCATCCTCATTTTTGCCAGCAAATCAAAGCTCTTGCTTCAGTTGCCAAAACAAAGAATTTGAGCTAGAAAAGAAAGGCAATTCATTTGTTTTCTAACACAGTCAAAATTCACTGCATCAAGGGGGGTTTTTTTGGGTGGAGTACAAATGAAAAAGATTACAAAGATCTAGTTTAAGAAAAAGGATACTTCAAAAGTTAAGTTCCATAAAAAGTACTACTAAAGCATCCAGCATTTTCAAAGACCCAGTTTCTAGCATCTTCTTCCTCATCCAGTGTTCAATCCAATTTCACAGGTAGTTATGGTCCCTCAAATTCCTTTCTTTAACAAGTTCAGTATTTACTGGAAAGATTTTACCTAGGTCTAAGAACCGGATTTTTTCTCTTGTGCTTTTATAATACATTAGTTATTCAGCAGTCAGACTAGATGCTGGCAACCAATTGAGTCTTCTGGATTAAAAAAAGAAGTGGGAAGCTGCAGCGATTGAAGGACACTGAGCAGACCCTGTAACTCAGACACAGAAGGAGCCACCAGCCTTGGGCTGTGCTGCGAGTTTAAAAATGTAGAAGTGAGGGGACAGCAAAAATCATGTCCTTGTTCTGCAGGCGTAGAGTGCGTGTGCTTGTGATTACTGCCTCACCGTACGCTCGCCTGGTGACAGCTCGTCAAAGCAGAAACCGGCTGAGCGTAGGTCGGCTGCAGCGGGAGCCGAGCGCCGTAGGAGGAGCCGTGCCAGCGGCCCTGTGCACGAGCTGAAGTGCTGCCCCACTTTCCCTCTCCTTTTCAATTTACGCTTCCATCTCTCCAGTTTAATTCCCTGGCAAAGTTTTCTTTTCATGATCTTTCAAGGTCTCCTGATGTATTTTATTCCAGCTAAGAGTTGCTATCAGTAAGAAGCAAGGCTGGTGGCAAGCAAGTAGACCATGGCCATACTTAAACACACTGCAGATGAACACAAACCTCTGCAAAGCAGAGGAGCAACCTACTCTGGTGTCTGCGCGGCAGAGCAACGCTGGGCAATGCTCATGAGCAACATCTGGCAGCACAGGAAGGGCTGGGGAGAAGAAACAAGCCCTGAGATGAGAAGTGAAGGGAGAAGTTGGTCACAGTCAGTGAACATGGGCTGCTTTGAGCACTGGGGCTTGCCCAGTGCAGGAAGTAAAGCCAGCTGGGCAGGGGAGGCAAGGAAAGCACTGGGAGGGTGAGGGAAATGAGAGTGGGAGAGATGGAGATGGTGAAACAGAAGGAAATGGGGAATCTTAATGGTGAGGGCAAGAGGTTTTGAGCAGAGGTAATGGGAGGAAATGGGTGGGGAGGCACACGGGGAATTGTGGAGGAGATGGTAGGGAAGAAGCAATTCAGCTGCGGGGTGTGGGTTGTCTAGAAGGACGCAATGGGGGACAAGAAAAGGAAACGATGCTCAAACCAAGGAGTTACCAGTGGTGAAACACTATCTTAGTGAAAGATACACAAGCAAAATGGCTAACCGTAGTTATGCTCTGTAAAGAACAAACAAGCAGAAAACAAACAACAGATTCAAGGGCTTAGAAAGGGGTGAAGTCATGGGAAGCTCTCAAATGCCTCACAGAAGAGCTCATGGAATAACCAGGGGCTGACTGAAAAAGGAAAAGTAGAGAAAGGAAATCAGTAAGAGAAGAGAGGACATAGGAGGACACCAAGGGAAAGCTGAAAGTGACAGCAGAAAAAGAGGGGTAGATCTGGGATATTCATGCTGATTTCAGTAAAAGGGCATGAGAGGAAATCAAGGATTAGATGAAGAATAAACCAGGAGGCAAAACGAGAGGGTGCACAGATCTGGCTTCAAGGTGGTACAGCAGAAAGAACAAGTGCTGTAGCAAGAGGAGTCAAAAGTATCTCATCTTTCATATTTGAGCATCGAATCAGCAAAAGAGCAGCATTGCGAAGGCTGGCAGGAGGGGCTCCAGTGTTGGGGACCATTACTCCATCCACACTAGGGAAGCCTACATCAAACTAGGTGTGAGCCCAAATTGGCATAGTGACTTCTCAATGGTCAAACGAGTCATCCAAGTGTGTGCATTCTCACTGCCACAGAAAAATTAAGACTTGGGACGGCACTAATGGCAGTTTGTACCTTGCAAATATACCAAAAGAAGAAAAAACATTGATTGATCAACCCCCAATATTTGTACAACTCATCCTTACCAAAGGCTGGCACTCATTTCTCCTCTTTTCTGTAGACACAAAAGCCAACTCTCCAGAAGAGCTGTTACCAGCTCAGCAGCAGCACTGACCCAAAGCAATGCTGCATCCAGGACTTTCCCAGAAGGAGAGCCATCTGCAAACATGAGAGCCAGGAGCAGGTTTGGGGAGTAAGCCTCTCCAAACGCACAAAGTGCCAGGACCAGGCTGACCTACGGAAGATTTCATACCTCGAGGAAAAGAAATATCACAGCCTGGTGGGCAAAGATCCACGGCTTGCAAGGTTATGAGTTAAAATCCCTGTGGTTAGGAGCTGGCCGCCTGCCCACCACCAAGTATGAAACTGTGTTCCTGTTATTAACAGCATGCTTCTCCTCACCCTCCACTTTCGGCTAAAGGAATGGGCACCTCTTGCCCCACCTCATCACTGATGCCTGCACCTTCCATTAGAGGTACTTCCAGTGCCCCTGCATCAGGTGAGCATAGCCATGGGGTCACTTGAGTGCTTGGTCTGAAATCCTATAGGGGCTTGCTTTTGGGGACAGGAGAGTGCGAGGAGTTGATTGCTTTGGTGGTGGTTTCCTCCTCCCAATTCCACACGGGCACTGTGGCGACAAGCGAGAATTACACTGCAGCTGAGCAGAGCCCACCAGAGTAGCAGCAGACCTTCAGTAACAGTGGCTTTAATCTCCCAATTAATCCCCATGTCTTTTGTAATGCTTAAAGTCCTCTACTGTGGCCTCCCTCCTGCTGCAGTGAGCAGAGAAATATGGCGTAGGTGCCATCTCCAGCAGTTTCTGGGAGAAGACCACCTGCACAGCACAGCATTTCTTTCTGCCTATGGTCAGAAAACCTTTTGCCTTGTCACAACTCTGCATCCTGTTTCTTTCCTTGGGTGGCAGTTAGTACCTGTTACCTTCTTCACAGGAGGCTGGGAAGATTAATTAGGAAGATTGTCTCAAGGTGCAAACTTTGCATCTGGCTGCAAATTTTGAAGGTCAGGAGTAAGCTGGTTTAACTCTTGAGGGGAAGAGGTTTTAAGGGCTAGGTACAACTTTCAGTCAAAACATAAAAGCATGGCACACTTCTGGTACTGCACAAGCTCCTTGTACAAACATATTTTCAGTAGCTGCTGTCTTAGAGAGTTTAAAAGTGACAGCAACTCATGAAGAGGGGAACCTCAAAAACCAGCCTCCAAAAGGACTCTGAATCCAAAGCAAGACTCTCTGGCTACCTTTTCCTTTTAGGAAAAGATTATCACATTCGGCAAAGCAAGATGCTCCTGAAACATCTCAGCACTGGACTGCTGAAGGATGGTTTAGCTTTTAGATAAGATGATGCTCTGTTATTTGCAGCCACATCCACTCTCTTCTCTTGACTGAAATAAGCCATCACTCCTGATAGTGTCCTTCAATTTCTCAGTTTCTGGCCTTGAAGACATCATCCAGCTCATAATTCACTCAGGGAACAGAGGTGGTCCTTCAGCAATATTTTATAAAGCTGATAGAAATTTGGAAAATAATTGTTATGCTCCAGTTCTCCACCCTGGGACCTACTTCTAGAGAAAGCAGAGACTTGCACAGAAACACAGAGCGGAGTTATGCTAGCAAATGTGGTACATCAGCAAAACACCTGCAGCACTACATATTTCTCTAGCCTCTGATTTCATAATTCATTTTAAAAAGTGAATGTATGGAAATAGTTTTGACAAAATCATATACCCCTAGATCACCGGTACATAACAGCTTTTAAGTCTAGTGGTAAATACAAATACAAAATGATGATTTTGAAAACAAATCATTTTTTCAGAGGATTGAGCTGGTTAGAGGGAAGATCAGACCATTATCAGTGGGGAAACATGACATTTTCTACCCAGCTACCACATACTGGTCCCGTTAAGGGCTTTCCACCTTCTATTGGACACCCATTGATTGGCAACTAATTAAAATATCTTCTGTGCACTGCACTTGAAACTTGATGAGTTCATCAGGGCTTTGTCATCCTCTGTGAATTTTCTCCCCAGTTTAAGCAAGTACTGTGCGATAATCTGTTTTACACTAAGTGCACAGAACATTTAGCCATAAAATCGTCTGTGGCATTCAGGTATTTGACAAGCTGAAGTTTTTAAGGGTGTGCCTAGTGCTTCTGTTCGGATATACAACTGTTTAACGTATTTTTGAAAGCAGTCTCGGAGAGAAACTTGGCCTCAGAGTGCCTTGAAACAGAGAAACTGCAAACAGGTTTCCTGAATCACAACCCCAAGCCCTTCATTTGAGCTGGCACTTGCATTGCATAACCCTTGTGATGCACCAGCCATGCTGTGTCCTGATGCCAGCTCAGTTCCCCAGTCTGAGGATCTGCATCTTCCTATTTCCAGATGAGTTTATTCATGGTGAGTTTCTCTCCATCTATTCCCATGGCTTTGATGCTTTCACTCAGGTCCTGCTCCTCTTCTGTGAGTGCCCACACACTGTTGGTTTCCTTGACCAGCACTCCAAAGAGCAGCCCACAAATGGCCAGCATCAACCCCTTGGCTCTGAGCAAGTCCCTACATTGGTGTACCAGATAGCTGTACCTGGCTGGTCTGACTTCAGAGATGCTCTGAGTTCGTCAGGTCTTGACCACCCACAAAGCAGAAGAGCAGAAGGAGACTGTGAATGCTTGGAGCCCTGGGCAGCACACGTGCCTGCCCCACTGGGAAACGGAGAGCCTGACAGTTCATGCATCTTTAATGATGCTGCTCAGCACAGTACACATTTGATAGCTGAAGGCATAAAAGCCTGATCAGGAGCAGGAGTGTCAGAAGCCTTTGTCCATCTTTCAGGGCCAGATCTGGTTTCTACAGTTAATGAAAGTTGCCCTCATTAGTTTTAGGAGGACTGGACTCAGGGGGCCTGAGCTGCTACATGCAAGTAAAGCTGCAGCTGGGACATGGAGCTGTGAGAATTGGGGAGCAGGTAATAGGGATTTAAACACAGATATTCCATGTTTAGGACTTTCCCATCCATAAGAAGAGCAGCTTTACCAGTCACATTCCCTGATAGTGATGTTACTGTACAGACACAAGAGGCTGTTGCAGCAGCACTCGGATAACCAGGGTTATGTTCACAGCAGCAACAGAGTTCAACCCATCCCACATGTCCAGTGTTTCCAGATGAGGATACAGTACCTTGCTTTTTAAATCCATAAATGAACATTTTAATAATCAGCAATTAAGAACGATGAGAACTAAGCAGCACCACAACAAGAGGCACCAGAAGCTCAGCCCTTTATCAGGAGTACTTGACATTAGAAATACAGACTCAAGGTCAAGGTGTCTAGCCCTAATTGTACATTCAGTATTTCACAACTCACACAATGCTAAAAGTAACACCAGAGGTTTCTTTTTTTCCCTAAGGCTAGGGAGACCTGGTTTCATGATGCACCAGGGCAACCTAACAGAGCAGAACATAGGCAGCATGAACCCTGTGTGTAACCAGTTATGGGAACATACAAGTCACTCTTGCCATAAACTCGGGTTTTATTTTGTAGCATCCCAAACTTCTCCCACTTTGGCTGAGCTTTCAGCAAAAGCAGATGAAAGTCCTGAGTGCATTCAGCAATCAGTCCAGGCATGGTTCTGCATCTATTGTGGGTCAAGATTTCTCTAATTGCTTTCATATTGTATTCCAGTTAGCCAGCTTTGTTAATGGTATAGAATAAATGAAAGTCCATCTTTCCATTGGGATCCCAACGAGCAAACAAAAATCAAGATGACAGCTGTAACAAGGAAACTGCTGATGACAATGTACACTACGCTACAATGAGAAAAATTGTTTCTAATCAATATTAATTGGAAGTTCCTTGCTCTGAGTGCTCATGTGCTTATTAAGCATCTGGTTCCCAGTTGTACCAGCTAGTCTGATAACAGACATTACTCTGCTACAGAGTTTGTCTTTCTAAAAAGAAACAAAGAGCAAGGTGATGACTGTTTCACAGATGAGTTTTGTTCACGTAATCTTCAATTTCCTAAGAAATAACCATGCAGTTGTTCAGCTGCTATAAATGCAAATATATGGATGAAAACTCACACCACCAGGAATGAAGTTATCAAAACTGAGCCCTTGCCACTTACGTAAACATCTGCAACATAAACACCTATTTCAGGCTGAAAGTGTGAGAGGTGTTGAGTCAATAGCAAAGACATAAACAGAGAGCTACCACAGTGCTCAAGTTCCCAGGAAAACAGAAGTACAAAAGGGAAGATGGCATTATAGAAATAGAAAATGATTTTCAGTGAAGTTATTACAAAGCACATGAGACACTTTTGAATTTTGATAACTGCTTAGCATTTAATTTCTCCTTTTTTTTAATTCCACCCACAGACAAAGAAATAAAGCCCTGACTTTTGAAATAAGCCCTCTCTTGAGCTCTCAGTGCAGAATCCCACCAGTGTTAATGGTGCAATGACTCAGTGCGGTTACCAGCAGCACCTAAACTGGGGACTTGCGGCACTCAACACACCCCAAAGGGAACGGGTCAGCTCACAGCAGCACTTGGTTACCCTCAGTGCTCTGCAAGCCTAACTAAACCACTCTGCCCTAAACCCACTCATTTTTAAAGAGTCTTTGAGAGGGATTATTCTGGAGGAGAAGGAAAGAAAGGGGGATTTGTGCTGCTTAATCTGAGTAGTCTTAATTTCTTAAGGAGTTACAATATGTTCATATTACCATACTCACAAGAGAAATGCAACTCTGCAGACTCTACCTAGAGTTTAGGAAGAATTTAGGACTGCTGTCTCCCTGGTTGGCTTACATCAGGATGGAGTGTGGACAAGGTGTTCCGTGGTTTGATAAGATGCTTTGGCATCTGTATTAAATTATTCCCAAGGGGCCTCTGCAGCATTTAAAACAGGGACATTTGGTCTGCCTTGTGCTAACAGACCTCTTCATTCAGGTTTGCCTGCTCGAGATGAGGGCTCACAAAAAACAGCCACTGAAGCCTTCAAGTACAGTGGATTGAACCACCCAGCTCTGCCTCAGAAGCCCCTACTCAGCATTTTGGGATGCTGCATAATGTATCACAAAATGCTATAGCTAAGCTTCTTTGGTAAAGTCCTAAATTTTCTTGGTGATGGTGTTATAGAGGTATATGGAGGAGGAGGCATCAGTGAAATCACCAGAAATACAGATTTATATGCAGTAACTCTCACAGCTGTGGTGAGTATTCTCAGGAAAAAATATTTTATTGTCTGTGCCTTAAATAACGCTCCAAGCAATAATTACGATACCTGGACTACAGCAGTCTGATGATAAAATATTGGTACCTTGTATCAAGGAGACATTTCTATCCCTGACCATGAAACAGTGAAAAAAAGATCTAAATCTGAAATAAAATAGGAAGAATTAAGGCTTCCAAAAGCAATGAATATTGGTTTAAGTCTGCTCCCACGGATATCAAGAGAAGCCTTGTCTTGTTGTCAGACTGAGCACTTGCAAATGCCTTAGTAATGCCCCATCCTGAAATATCAACTCTGCTGAGGCAAGGGGCAAAATCTTGCCTTTTGCTGTACATGGTAGGTTTTAAGTCCTCAGTCAGGTGTGTGCACGCGTGTGTGTGTATATATATACACGCACACACACATATATATACACATAAACATACATATACCCACAGAGCATAACAGAAGTTTCAACTTTGATTTTCTTCTAAAAAAAAGAAAGCCACAGCCTGTGGCTCTCATGACCACCCAGATATTGAAGCTGACTTTGGGAGCCAGGCTTTGGCAAACTTCCCAGCTCGGCAGCATCGTCACAGCACATGGACAAAACCCCGGAATCCACCTCGAGGAGCCCAGCCCAGCTGGGGAGATGCTGCCTCAGGAGTGCAAGGACTGCAGGGTTGAAGTGTGTGGTTGTCAATTAAAAGGCACAGGGAGTGGTATAGAAAAATCCTCTCCTGCTTCTTTTTACTAATTCAAGCAGGCAGGTGTTCCTGCATTTAAGACAAGAACTTGAGTTAATGGGTTGTTATAAATTCCTTGTTACTGGAAAGCTGATGCTTTTGCTGTCTCGGCTCACCGGAGGCATGAAGCGGTGTTGGAAGAGAAATGTTACTGTGGTTCCCTTTGGCTATCACACATCTATGGCAACTGGCACTGTGGCCTGCAGGAGGGCTCTGTTGGGAGACACAATTTAGAGATAACAAAGAGCTCTTGAAATAACCTCTTGAATAACATGTTTTCCATCTGAAAATGTGTATCTTCTATCCAGAGTGAATCTCCTTCAAGCAATCAGAGGGAGTCTGACACCATTGCAGGGTGTCCGCAAGCAGCTCTGCTCAGCAGGAGGCAGAGACCAGAGACACCCACTCAGCAAAAGCACCATCCAAATCTCATCCAGTGCAGCCACCCATCCCACAGAGCTTAAGCCGAGCAGGGATCTGAGCTGGGGGTTTAGCAGGAGTTGGAGCACTTCTTGTGAGCACCTGGGGTGGGATATCATTTGGGTTACTCCAGTACAGAACCACTGCCCCTCCAACAGCAGCTATCAGCAAACACAGATTAACAGACCCAGAAGTTCTGAAATGACATAGCTGAGAATAAAACTCCCTGTGATTCTCAGCTGGACACCCCACACACTCATTTTCCCTATGCTAGAATCCATCCCCTCAAGCTCACCTCCTGCCTACCTAAACCTGAACCAGTGACTAATCCCCAAGAACTCAAACCCACCAGACCAATCACACAGTCATAGCTAGGCAGAATCACATTTATTCTGCAAAGATTACAAATGCTCCAATCAAGCATGCCATGTAATTACTGCAGCAATGTTATAAAGAAAACTGGAGGTGGTGAATAGTTCATATTGCCTTATTTAGTGGTAGCTGATTAGTTAAGTTATAGGTTTGTCTTTTTTCTTTTCCTTCTTCTTTCTCTGTGAAAAATTCAATTTGCCATAAGGCAGCTGATAGTGCCCTAATCCCTCAGCAGCCGAGCCCTGACCTGCTGCAAAGTTCCACCTCTATCAAGAGCACAAAGCCGCATTCCTCTCCCCACAGCACAATGGCCCCTGGATCCCCTTACCTTCAGGCCCTGCTTAAAACCTGCGCTGCAAAACACATTATATAATCCTGAATCAAAAACAAATCCGTGTGAGCCAGCAGGTGAAAATGCTATAATGCTTTTTGCTTGTTTGGCAAGCACTGAAAAGCATCGTTGAATATTTTCTATAGTCCTCCCTGTAAAGGCTTACAGTTTTTCCATCCTTGCTAGGGTCTTAAATCCTCTCTGGTCAGCAAACATTAATTTTCCTTTGTCCTGCTAGTGCCAAAATTGACATCTCTATTCATCCCTCTTACTCCCTTCCCGGTACACCTAATTGACCATTATTGCTTATAATGTGAGCAGAGATCTGGGAGTGCTACTTAATACCAAAATACTCCTGGGGAATCAGCTCAGGGAGCAACTGCAGGCAGAAACAAGCACTTACTTCTACTTTCAGCCCTGCAGAAAGAGATAGCTTGAACTACACACTTCTCCCCCTACATTCAGAAGTTTAAACAAATAATTTGAAGGTCATATTCCAGAACACAAGTTATTTCAACAACCTCTTGATGACGCCCTGCTCAGCTGTATTCTCCCAGAGATTAAACATGAGTGTAATAGTGGCATTTTCTTCCAGAAAGGTGGAAAAGTGGGTGTCAGTGAGCAGCTACATAGAAGGAAAAACCACAAATCTCTTTACATTGCACCAAAAATTGGGGATGGTGGTTAAGAGTTTGGAAGCAGATAAAGATATAGCACATCATATCAGGGTATGGATGAGGCATGTCCCAGCTGCATAACTCTGCTCCTCCTGAAGTCATCAGCACTGGATTCCCACCAGGAGAAGATAAATGTAAACATGCAAACTGTAAGGATGCACCAAGGCACCTTTCTAGAGCATCCCTGATTTAGATGGCCATGCTGGTGTGTTTGATGCTGCTGCGCAGGTTCTTGGAGGTGGCTGAAGATGTCTCTGTGTGCTCAGGACCCCACGTTTCACAAGCCTTGGCCATGATGGTGTGCACACACCTGCAATGAGCCACTGCGAAATGAATATGCCAAGGGGCTGGGCATGACAGCAGGGTCACTTCTACTTCTCTACAAATGTTCTGCTTCTCCAAACGGCTGGTGAAGGCAGCTCAGGCAAAAATAGGAGAGAGCAGTGAAAAGCTGAGCATCCTTTCTGGAGAGCGCTGACAACCACAAGTTTTCATTCCATGTTTTCCAAGAAACGGTGCTGGGAGGAGTAAAAGGGACAACTTGGGAAAACCCCACTGCTCCCCTGATGCCTCGTCTGCAGCCAGGGAAGGGGGATGCTGCAGGCAGGAAAGGAGGCTCCCCGGGATTCTCTCTCATCTCAAGCAAGGCATTTTGCATTTTATATCCTGCTTCAATGCTATCTAATGGCTTAAACTTCTTTTTCCAAAAGCTAAATTATTTTTAAAATATTTCCATTTAGTCTTTTGAGGAAACTTGCTTTTCTCTGGAGAGATTATTCTATCTTTATGTTCAGTAAGGAAGAAATTAAACATGATCATATTAATTATGGTTCCTCATTTAATATAAAACTATTATCAAAAGACTTATATGTCTAAACAGTTGTGGCAGCAGTATTAGGAAATTATGACATTAAAGGCTGGCACTTAAGTTCAAAATGCTTAAATTATACATCTCCGAAGAAACTGATGCCACATTTAGAGAGCTACAAGCTTTATATTTTCAAGTGGAAACATGAAAGAGCAAAACACTTTCAAAATACACATCCTTTTGCTTTAATTTCAAGAAAGCACTTAGAATGCCTATGAAACAAAACTAGATTTTCTTTTTTTTTTTTGCCTAGATTTAAACCATGGTGCCTTCTTTAAAATGGAAGGGGCAGCCTGGTCGAGCATATTTTGACAAAGTCAGTGAAGCAAAAATATGCCGAGGCTACGAAGCCTGCAAAGCTGGAGCAACAGAAATTGCCACTTCTGGCAGGACCTGACTCGCTGGGTTTCTGCCAGCCTGGTGGGGACTTCTGGTGTCTGTGGCTCCAAAGACGTCAGCCTCAGATTTGAGGACTGATTTCCTGAGCCAGAAAACCCTGAAGCATTTCTGTCTGCATTTCAGGAAAAGACTTCCTTCAATTCAGGAGCTGGAGCTGCTCGAACACGCGTCTAGAAGGAAGAAAAATAGGAAATGGTCAGTATAGCTGCTCCGAACACATCATGGGGAGAGTTCCTTCTGGGGGAAATACCAAATTGCTATTTTGGGTTCAAAATCAGAACGGTGGAGTTTGGGGGGATTTTTCGTTTGTTTTCTCAATATCCATTCCTTGCAAAGTAGGAACATTCATGTGTGAACCAGCTCCGCTTCCCGTGTGGCCCTGTAGTTCCTCTGCTGTCGGCCCATGCAGCAAAGTATTGGAGAGTACTTGAAAGCTAAAGTTCTCCTTGAAGTGGAGACCCTGTCTACTTAAACCTTCTCCATAAAGCCTGAGGCTTGAGATAAAACCCCTCTCGATGAGCCCTACTTCGCCAATTTTAAGGGTGTACTTTGATACCTGATAAAATCAATTGCTCATGAATGCTGGCTGCTGTGATTGAAATTATGACTGTTTGTAAAAACTGCTATCCATAGCTCACTAAATTTGCAATTAAAGACTCCTTTCCAATCTCTCTGTCAGGTGCATGGCACAGCCAGTGCTTATACACATTTCAGATCCCAGCACATAAAATAACAGAGTGGGTTGAAGGTGATACAAGATTATAAAGTGCATTTTGAGTTGGGTAAACACGCTCAAGGGGTTGATGGCTCCTGGGAATTGTCATCTTTGCTGCCTAGGGAATGTGTTGTGTGGTGAAGAACAGTGTTAATTGGGGTTTTTAAAATGCATTCAAAAAAATGGGCTCAGGGCTAATATAAATATGAATTAACACCTTCATTTTTGCATCATTATGAATGTTGTATTCATTCCATACCCATACAAATGGCTCTGGGCAGTGAGGGGCAGAAACAAAACCTCCTGTGAACAGGAACTCTGCCAAAAGGAATGGTCCTGTAAGTTTTACAGCATGCTGGGACATCCAGCCCTCAGGAGCTGGAGAATCCCTTCCAGCCTCAGTTCAGCCCCTGATGAGAGGGGCTGGTAGAGCAGCTGGCACAGCCCCAGGATGCTGTGGATGGGGAGCCTAAGTAGAGCTCCCCTACATCACATGTTGGACATCTCCCAGCTCCTCCAGGAATGTATCTCCAGGCCGAACGCAGTACAAAAGCTCTGCAACCTTCTAGTTCTCTTTCTACAAAAGCACAACAAAGTCCTAAAACCACCAGGTTCTTCTTTGCATTTTCTCCACCTGCTGGCAGTGCAGCTATCAGCCATGTCTGCAGCTGACATGGGACACTGCAGTGGCCAAGGAGGCCAGATGCCAGGCTCAAGCCATCAACCTGGGGGCAGTCCATAAAAGCAGTTGTCTTCAGCAGGTGATGGAGAGGACCATCGCTGCATGGTGTCACCACGGCAGGGCACCAGCCCGGGCTGGAGTGCGCCTGCGGGCAGCCGGGCTCAACTCTTCCTGTTCCCAGGCCAAAGACACTCCAGGGGCTGAATATCAAAGGCTGACTGCGAACAATGTCAGCCAAAGCGCATAAACAAAACCTAAAGAGAGATCACAGCAGTTCCCACAACAAGAAGTTACCAGCAGTTAACAAAGGATAAAAGCAAAAAAAAATGAGCCTTCGGACTCCAGTTCCTTCCATCTGCACCACCCTGGAGCAGGAGGGTGTCCATCGCTGGGGAAATCAAAGCTTTCCTCTCCATTGTTTCCTTGGCAGCAAGAACAGCCCATGGCCCTCTGCCACCGCGGAGCTCAGAAACATCCACACACTGCACAGTGCCTCCAAAGCAGCAGTTCACAGTCCAGCGTGGTGCTGCTACTCCAAAATCCACGTCCTTGCAGAGCTCTGTAATCTGGATACCTTAACCCATCTGTTCCAACAGGCTTAAGAGGGCAGAGTCCTCCGATGGTGATGAATTCCATGTAAAGACAGACTCCAAGAGCACTGCATTCGCATGCCTCCCTGGCTGTGTAGTATTAACCAGCTGCAATTATTTACAATCTTCTTCCTGTTTTACACACATATCACTACTGCTCTTATTCTTGTACTCCTCCTGCGACACCTCCTGGAGGTCAGGACCAGGACTAGGACCAGGACCAGGCTGGAGGTACCTTTGATCCAATGCAGTTTTGTGTTTACTAGGGCAAATCAATGACTGAGCCTGAAAGAAAACTATTTTGACCTGACAGCATTTATGTTGCCTTGTCTATATAGAGAGTTTGTCTGCATTGCAGCAGCTGGTAAAACTTCAAGAGCCAACAGCCCAGGAGTTGCACTGGTGTCCCTACCCTACCTGGTGTCCCTACTCACAGGGATGTGAGTTTCCTCTGCTTCATCCACTACACCAGGATCTTGCTCCAGCAGAGTCTCCATCAATGGCAAAACTTACAACAGGGCCCAAGCAGAAAGTAGTTATTGAACAAGGAACTAAAAACTCTGTTCACCATTACCAGCAAAAGCAAGGCTTGCCATGTGAGCACTATCTTTCAGGGAGATTTGTATCCTAAATGGGGCTTTTCATGAGAAAGTCACCTAGTATTCCTCTAAAATTCCAGGAGGGTGAAATCCCCCACTCCTTCATCTCATTAAGGATGAAGAAATGCCAGGTATGTGGCAGGAATCTGGGGTGAGAGGAGGAGCAGGGTATATTTTAACCAAGCTGTAGTGTATAGGGAAAAACAAAAGTGATGTAAGGATCAGGATTTAAATGTATTTCCCAGGGCTGAGAAGCAGTGCCAGGCAGAAGCATCGTGCTAATGCATGAGCTTAACTCAAGGGACACAAAACTATGTTTAAAGATGACAGAAAAACCCCCAACTCTGCCACATTCCAAAATTGAAAGTGCTTTTTCTAACACTTGACAGGCTATGCAAGGTGTTGTGCAAGAAGCTTACTGACAGCTCAAACCCAGTGCTAGCAAAAGGCATCTACCTTGTGACAACAGCACGGTGGAACCCCAGGGGCACATCACTGTGGATATATCTAAGGAAACAGTTTGGGACCTTCTTAAGGTATTTTAGATCTGGAGTGCTGACAGCTTCTAAATCAGGTGAATTTATCTGAGCATAGCAGATGAAACGCTAGGGAGCAGCTGGTGCTCAAGGTGAATGGGGTGACAGGGGAGAGCACTCCTCAGGAATGGGGACCTGTGTGCCCCAGGGGACTTCTGGGCATTCTAGCAGCAATTGGAATTATTTCTAAAATGGGGTGGAGGAGCCCTGTGAAGATCCCTGCTAGCCCTCAAAGCAGAGCAGGAAGACCAGACCAACAGGGTGCGGTTGGGCTGCCACTCAAACACAGAAACAAGTGTCAGTGAGGCAGGCTGGGTTTTCTTATTTATTACAGTCCTCCCATGAAGAAAATGAGAACATTCCTGAAGAACAAAATCTCTGCATCAAGTTCTTTAGTGGAAAGATAAGACTACCCAAAAACTGTTGGGTAGGGCCAGGCTCATCTCATGGGGGCAAAAGGCGTGTGTCAACTAAATATAGGAAACTGAGCATCAGAAAAGAGGGAGCGAAAGGAGCCTGAAGAACTCCCGGCAAACCACACCGGGGGTTTGAGCCATTTAAAACAGAAGTTTTGTGGAAGCTGATGCTCGGGGAGCAGCTCTGTATCTGCACAAAGCAGTGGGAGCGAGCAGTGGGAACCAGCACAGCTGCTCTGCGCCTGACGTACCGAACCGGGGTGGAAATCCCACCATCTGACTGTGGGGATAATGTTAAATCCATTACAGCATTCTCCCCTCCCCTGCTCATCCCACACAGGCTTCAAAACTTCTGGTTTATGACTGGCTGCTAGAGGATCACTGCAGGCTGTCTCTGGAGGGATAATCCTAAATTTTAAGTGACAGCTCATAGGCATCTTCTCTTTCTTCTGACATGCTGTCTTACACAGCACATTAAGTATTTCGGAGATTAATAACTGGAGCAAAGAGTTCTAATCTTGGTGTCCTAGCGGAGATTTAGCAAAGAACGGTTCGCGTTTGAAGTTGCTATGGCACAGGAAACTTAAGAAGCCTCGAAGACCAAAAGCAAGGCTTGCATGCAGCTCAAACGGAAATCTGGGGCATTAAACACATGATCTATGTTTAGTCTCCAGGGCTCCTCACTGACGTGGTGTTTCCACTCAGAGCAGGTCGTAGGGACCCTGAGAAAGGTGGAACCCAGTTTGAGTTCTCTTTTAGATTAAATAGACCAAGCTCACCACGCTTGTTAAACTGCAACTTGTACTTTTGTATTCTTTGACCTGAATTAGGTGAGAACTGAATTGTATAACAAGGTTACAGGTGGCTTTGAACTTAAATACACTGAGGACCGAATGGGAACCACTTGGACCACCTCTGAACTGGCGACTGCACTTTGTCAGCTCGCAGGACACCCGCCAGGATAAACACACCGCAGGTCTGGAGGCTGCTCGCACAGCAGCTCGCTCAAGAGCAGCTCTGTGATCGCTTGGCAAAGGCCCCCACAGCATCAGTTCAAGTTTCCTGTCCCCAGAATGATTATTTTTCTTTTCAGCAAGCAGTTTTCTCCTTGTAACAATTCCTCCTGCTGCTCCTCACACAGCCACACGTCCCTTTAAAAGAGAGCCAAGCAGGCGCCTTTATTGCCCTGCTCCCCTCTCAGGAGGCATAAGCCAATGCACAGAAGAATTAACCCAAGCCCCTTCTGGGTTTGGTGAGCCTTGCGCTAAATGTATGGAAAACGACCAAGTTCTGCAGGTGGGTATGAGAAAACCTTGCCACGAGCATCAAACTGGTGGAGCTCCACAAGGACTCTGATCAACACGACTGTCAAGAATAACACCATTGCATCCTCCTGCCCTCAGCACCACGCACTCCTTCCATTTTTCTCCTGCCAGCAGCAATGCTCACATAGCACCACAGCAAATCCTATCGGGGAACTGAACTTAAATGGGTAAAATAAACCTCGGTTTGCAACACTCATGCTTATCATGGTGCTACTCCAAGCAACTGAATGCCCACCAGCACGTTCACAACAGCCTGTGACTGTGATCACAATGTCCAAGTTCATTAGTTACTTTATCCCCACAATAGCTGGAGTAACAAATTAACAGCTAATATTAAGGAGATTATAAAATTTTGCTTCCTTGAAGCTGTTTAAGCAGCTGATCTGTGCAGAATTAGACAGCCCTGCTTTGAATTAATGCAAGTGAAGTGGTTGGCATAATTTGGCCAGACATTTAAAAGTAATATAACTGTCCACTACAGATACCCTTTTAGGCCTTCATTCTGGAACAGTTTTGTGCACATTCTCTTATCTATTTAGCAACCAACTCCAAGTATTAGAACAGACTTCTGTATTTTGAGCCCTCAGCCACGATAGCTAAAGATGTGTCAGAAAGGGGTCAAACAGCAGTGGCACGTCATATACTTTACTCCAGGCCACTGATACGAGTTGAGATCAGAAAAGACATTTTGTTGGGCACGTTTTTCCACATTCTTTGCCACTCATAGAATTGCCATAATGGTCCTGAAAATCAGTGTGCCTCCAGGCAGCCAGGGATAGGATCAATGGTCCAAACTGGATGTTACCTGAAGGCAGCAAGCTCCCATCTCCCCCTCCTCCCCTGCCCAACAGCCTGGTAGGACCAAGCCAAAGACCCAGACCTATGTCCCACCTGAGAACAACCAGTGCTGGGTGCTGCAGGAACCGTGTAAGAGAGCAGGTCCGTGACAACGCTTCTCTCATACGCAGGAGGAACACAACTGCAGGACCTCTGCATAGGTGAGACTGCTGTGTCTGATAGCAGATTCTGCTTTTTTTAAAAAAAATTGTATCTAGGTAATACTTATTGAATCCAGAAATGCGTGCATCACATACTGTGGCAACAAACTCCTCATTTCAATGCCAACAAGCCCCTCATGTCCTTTGTTTTGAACTTGCCAGATGACTACTTATCTTGATGCTCTGTGGCCCCTGGGACCAGTAATTCACCTCATCATCATCTTCTTTATACTGGTCATGGTCTGGTTATTTTCCCCATAGACTTTACCTTTTCCAGCCTAATGCTTTATAGCTCTTGTCAAACTGATGGAGTCTGCTTAGGTTTCAGTTCAGCATTTAATATTGATCATTCTTTTGGGAAAGCAATAGCGAGTTGTTCTGTGCAAGAACTGAATCCTCAGTCAAATTTAAGCTACGGTTTGTTGTGCAGCAGGACAGGGGCCTGGCTGCAAGCCTGCACTTTTCAGCAGGGTCAACCAATCAAATACCTCCTTACTGTTGTGCTCTTTAAAGAGGTCAAATCACTGAAACACGTCGTGAAGTCTTGTTTATTGCTAGAACAACTTTTAATAAAAAAGCCCCAGCAGTCAAGAGCTGCCTTGCTCAGCCACCACTCTTGTAAAACCACTTAAGGACTGCACAAGATTTAGCAGTCCTTCCAGACTATGCTTTATGGAGGGTTCTGTCTTTACAGCTGGACAGTGACCAGGTCTGCAGCTTCAACCAGGACATCGATATTACTGACAGAAATGAAGTAAAAAAGTAACTGAAATCCCACTGCTCAGTCAGCAGTGGTTTAGCAGAAAGCGTGTAGCAGGAATGATAGGCGTGCAGGAAGCATGAGGAGGAAAGGCACAGATCAGCCACTCTGGCGACCAGCAGCACAAGAAGATGTCCTGCCACCATGTCCTGACGAGCACTCGCTGCAACGGGCGAGGGAGACACCTGCTGGTCTGACTCACTTGGTACAAGCCTTGATCCAGCTTCTGGACCATGCAATACACACAGTATAAAACCAGGACGTTTTAATTAAATTAAAAACAAACAAAAAACCAACAGCTGTAAAACATACTCTCAAAAAACCCTGAGTCTTACTGCGACCGTTTATAAGACACTATTTGTCTCTGGAATGCACTTCTGTTGTGTTCCTCTTTGCTGGGGCACACTCCCGTGCTATGCACGAGCAGAACTAAGAGTCACAGATGCCACGACCAGTCCAGCTGACACCCCAGTGTGGCTTGTCCTTCTCGTTCAAGTGACTGGATGAGATGCTTAGTGCTCTCTGAGCATCCAGCAAGGCTGGGCTGAGGCCTGCACCCCATGCATGGCTCATACTGAGCCCAGTAACTCTTCTTTTCTCTGCACTGTTCCTCCATCCGAGGCTCTGTGACGAAGGTGCAGTGCTATGCCTGCTCACAGGGATTGCCAGTGCTGGATGTCAGTGCTCTGCTAGGTGCTAATGTCTCTGTCGTCCGTGGGGCCTGCTTGGGAAGGCGGATGGGAACATAGACATTTGAAGCACAGTGTTCCTTGAGGTATTCCCCCCCTTTTTCTTCATAGTCTTTTCTCGTTATCCAGCCTTCCTCTCGGGCCATGTATTCCACTGCCCAATCCCGAGCCCCATACCAGGCATCTAACACAGGACTGGAAGCAATGTGAACCTGGATGGAATTAAAATAGAACATCATCAATTCAACACAGAAAAGAAAAGCCCTTTTTACCCTGATAACAGTGGTATATGACACAAACCACTGAATTTCAGAAGTCTGGGCTGATTACTCAGTGCCTCTGGGGAAGAGTAATGTGAGGACTGGGCTGGAAGTGTGTTTTCACCTTGAGATCAATTCTCCGTGAGCCTGCTGTGTTTCTAAAGATTGAGAAAGCACAAGGGTGTATCACATCCACGACCAACAGCCCTCACAGCTGGAAGCCAATGCTGGAAGTTGGTACTGCAAAATAGTGCTCCAGAAAAACTTGTTCTGCTTGAAGTAGGAGGGAGGAATACCGCAGGCTAAGAAATCACAGTGTGTGTGAAAGAACCACGTGTGCTCTTCCTGCAGGTGTAGATTCACACTTTCATTAAATCTATTCCTATTACTGTAGCATGAACTGCTTTCCTGGTTCAGCGAAGGGCTTGATAGACCAGACACCATGTAAATCCCATATGCAATAACTGCGAAGTGATGGATTTCTGATAGAACCACGCTATGGACCATATTTTAATGGCAAGAAGGAAGCTCTTATTCAGTTACAAGTAGTGACATTAAAAACAGACAAAAAAGTATGATTTTCTTCCCATAAATACAAGTTACACCCTCAAAACTTAGCAATATCCTTCCTAATACTACCAAATATATGGCTGTAACTAAGTTTCTATCAGTCACACCTGGCTACATACAGTAACTGTACAAAATTTAAAAAGGGTTGTGGAATCACAAGATTATATTTGCATTTTTTTTCTCCCCCCAGTTTATAACCTGATGACAGCAGATTTGACAGACAAGGTGGTTTCAGAACAGCAAGGGAGGCTTTGACAGGTCTTTGCTTAACCTTCATCTTTTCAGGTCAAAAATGCTGTTTACAGTGTCTTGTCATAAACCACTCTCCACTCCCACGCTCTAAGTACACCCGCTCTGTACCTCTCCCAACATGAATTACTTTCAAACACAGATGAACAGACTGATCACACAAATATGTCACTACATGTACCTGAAAAGACGACTGGAACGGCCTCATTTCGAGGAGTTCCTTCTGAACTCTGGCTTTCAGCCCAGGGTACATTGTATTTCCACCAGTGAGGAAAACATTCTGGACAAGAATAGCTTGTTGCTCCTTTGGATACCTACAAGGAGAAAAAAACAACTTCAGTTTTTTTCAAGGACATCTCTCCTATGTGGGGAACACAGACACCTCATCTTCAGAATTCACTTTGAGAAACCTCCTTCACTTCCCCAGCATGAAAACCTGTGTTCATTTGTCTTCTGTACATTCAGGGGGTGGCAAAAGAAAATCCTTAAGGCAGTCTGTGCAGTGTACTCCGTAAACCAACAACTCAGCAGAGCTGGAACTCTTACACTTCAGGAAATGCAATCTCGTATGTCTGCACGGTTCAGGGGTGACTTTTTGCTAATGCTAAGCTGTCTGGAAACAGTTGTCCAGCAAGTGTGCCTGTATCATAACTTTAAAATGTCACCCCTGATTTTGGTCTTGCAAAATCAGAGACTGCCAGCTCATTGTTTCAAGGGATAAATATTTACAAGGGTTTGTCGTTTCCCTCTATAACAAGTTGGACCAGAGATCTCCCAAGCATGGTGTGTACAAGCCAAGCCACTGGGGTGCAGAAAGAAGATATTTTACGTACCATTAATAAAGAAAATAAAATAAAATAGTATTTCACCTTTAGCTCATCCTTTTCTTAATTTCTAATTTTGTGTAAGTTTTAAAATGTAGATGATGTATTAGTTCAGCAGTACAATATATATATACTGGAGGTGTGTGCTCAAAAATTTTTTACCAATGGAGTAACCTATCTAAAAGTTCTGAGACCACTGATTCAAAACAAGCAAAGTTACACATGGCTTTCATAACAGGAAGACATGTCTAACCTCAATGCCACCACAAAGAACTATTCAAACATATTTTCTGAAATTATGGTTAAGTAACCAGTATTGCAAAATCTGATATCAAAACAAGACTAGCTTACTTGAACTAAGTGCCAAGCAGCTTTGTAAACTCACCTCTCAAGGACATATTGCATGGTTTCTGCTATACCAGCTTGGTCTTCTCCTATCAGGGAGGGTTGGAAGACAATCTCTGGAGCCCTGATTCTTTCAGTGCCAAGGAAAAGCTGGTGGTACTCTGCCAGGTTAAACACGGGCTTTAAAAAGATGAGATTGAAAAGTAGTGGGAAATTATGTTAAATAATAGTAATATTCTAGCATAAGTAAATTTTCCAAGCAATTATGGACAAGAAACAGACGAAAATGCTCTGAAAGAGAAAGGGCCATGCTGAAAAAGGTTCAAAAATGCCAAGAAAGCTGGATTTTTCCTATACTTTATTCCATTTGGTGCCACTCAATCCTAAGGCTGAAACTCACAAGTTAAAAGCTGTGTCAGCTTGGATGTGATATTTGGCTAAGGATCACACACAAAAAAAACCTGAGTGGGACTTCTTTCCTTTAATAACATGGCACTGCTACAACAGGCACTGCCCACAGAGTGAGCCAAGTGGCTCTGGCGCTAAGCCATCAGCTATAATTGCAAGGACTTCTCCTCTCAGTGTCCTGTTCAGACAGTTTAAGTACCTCTTCCAGGGGCAGGCAAGCAACGTCTGCATTTGGAGAAATGCTAGCAGAGTAGCTAGACAACTGGGAGGCAGTAATCTCTGGCACAAGGTATAGATATAGAAATCAAACCTGCACTGCAGCAACAGGCTTCTCAACTTCAGGCTGGTCCTCAGCAAATAAAGGTTCAAACTCATTAATACTCTCCACATCCTCAAGTGACTGTTCACTGCCTAGTGGATCCAAATCAGGAGTCTGGAAACAGAGAAGGTATATTATTGGCAGGTTAGCTCAGGAGTGCTAGGCACATATATTACTTCAATTCTGGTGACACATTTGCAAAATTCAATGCTGATTTCCTCAAATCTCAACTTTTTAACATGCCTGAAACTAAATATGCTGTTCTGTAGCACAAACATCAAAATGGTGATCAGTCCAGAAGTTAAGACAGACATTCACTCAGAGTGTAAAAATCAAACGCTTTCAATAAATTTATCGTGATGCCAGGCCTTAGTCAACATGCTGACTGCCAGGACCCTAGCCAGCCACGTTCCAAATATAACAACACACCAAAACTTATTAAAATAGATTTTTAAATTGGTTAATGCTTGGTGCACTCCCAGCACCTCTAACTGCTCTATAATTACCATTAAATTCCCTGCCTTGCTTGTGTGGGACTGGAAAACAAATATTTGCTACGTACAAAGCCACCACACAATTTTTAACAGTTCAACCAGCTTACTTGCTAGTTTTGGCTACATCTCAAGTTCCATATAAGACACGAGAACTCCTATATCTTGCACTAATCTCTATGCTTAATTTTTCTCTCTACCTTTTCCTGAGCAAAGACTGATGTAACTGAAAAAGCTCCATCTTCTATGACTTGAAAGGCAATTTAAAGTAAATGCACAAACAGCCTTAGGCCACCTCTTAGAAGCAGCTGCTATGTCCTGAGCCTGTATTAGTCTGGCAAAGCAGACTCAAATAAGCTTCTCATCTTCACCACTACTCCAACAACCAATGAGTCTAGCAATTAACCTTTCATTAAGTAGAGAGAATAGAGTGTGCTGCCTAACTGCACCAAAAAGGAGCCAAAACGAAGGCAAAGGGTTAGTTGTTTAACATAAAAGTTTTCTGCATCTGAAAGGGAAAAACAGAAAGGAAAACATACACAGTTTCAACAAAAAGCTTGATATGTTCTGTATCTTTAATTCAAGGCTACAGACATTTAATTGTGCTTGTCCTAGGATTACACCCACTTGAGATTTAAGTACTTAAAATTCCAGGTCATTTAATTGTCAGACACTGGAGGGACAAAAATTAGATCTTCAACTACCAGGCCCACTTATTTCATCAAAATTATTGCAAAAGTAGAGGTTGGTTTAAAGCATGAACAGAATCAGTATGTTAGAGGGCTGCAAATGTAGCAGCGAAGTAACTCAACCTTAAGTAAGGACGCTGAGTAGCATCTGCTGCCAGGAGTAAGCACAAAGGGAACAGTGCCTCAGTGCCACCTTCTCTAACCCATGAGGGCTCCTCCAACTTATTAAAGATGTGCAAGAAATTTTAACTTATTGATTTCATATCACTGTACATTTCAACTTGTGACAGGAAGCCTTCAGATAATGCTTAGAACGATACGGAATGAAACCGTATGACACGTCCCAGGGTACAGTGCAGACCAGCACACGAAGGATTACTGATTTCAGGCATACTCTATAAAATAAAAACTATTTTTCTGTAACTGCGCAGGAAAGTTGGACAAGGGAAGAGCAGTTGCCAAATTAACAGAGTTGCAGCGTGTTAAAGGAAAAGCTTATTTCATCAATAGAAGTCTGAAGGACTCACATTCTCAAGCATAAAAACTTAATTCTCTCAAAAACAGCAGGATTGGTGAAAACATTGTACCTCTGGTTTGCTGTCCACAACATCCACTTCAATACTGACTTCTGCCTGTAGGATTTTTTGCTTTGTCTGTTCAATGGACAGGCTCAATTTGTTGATGTAAGACTGAAGTTCTTCTGCAGAGTCCATGTTCAGCTCCACCAAAGCTTTGTGGAACTGATCCATTTGACCATCTTCTAAAAGTTCCTGTGGACAGATCAGAGCTAGGTGTGATGAACAATACAGGGCGATCAGCTCTCCACCAACTGTGTGTGCACAGACACTTTGCCTTCATTACTAGACATCATGGTGCGCACGCTTCAGCAGCATTCGAAGTATTTCACGAGAGAAGTACTGTTCAGGATCTAGAAGTATGCTCTTCATAAATAACCTCTCTTTTATCTTGCAAGTAACCTTCAAAAGCTCCTATCAGAAAACACACCTGACAGTGGTAGTTTCTTTATCAAAATATCACAGAGGAAACTTTGCCTTGTTCACCTGTATGTATAGCAGTCTGTCCAACCTCTCTTGGTCAAGTTGCAGCTTCTCTTCTCGACGACGGGCATTGAGTTCTTGAAGTCGACGTAACTGCTGCTGCCTCCTCTCCTGCTTTTCCTCTGATGTCAAAGTGCTTCCCAGCAGTTTGTTAGAGAAAGGCAGCTGCATCTTGTGCATGTTGTTCTCGTAGTACTCTGGGGACTGCCACTTCTGTAGCTCTGAATGTTTTGAAAGCAAAACAGCTGTTTTGTCAGGCTGAAAAGGATGATTTGTATGTTTTGGGCACTCCACACTAAGTTCAGACTCAGTGTTCTCATGTCCAGCAAAAAGGAAACACAAAGTATAAGAAGTGAGAAGTGCACACTGGTGTCGCTTCTCATTCCCGAGGTAAGGGAGAGTTCTCACATATTTCTAAGGACTCCTTCAGGCTCTTTCTTAAGTGACAAATTCAAGAAAACACTATTCTGTGGCCGCTACTTAAGATGACATTTATCACAGAAATTTTAAAACTCCTTAAGTTCACAAAAAGTCATGAGAAGTGTCCTCTGCAATTTTGGAAACCTTAAAATGTATATGCCATAAGAGCAGAGGAGAAACAGCATCCGATACAGTAATCGTCCTAACCAGTTTAATGTTTCGTTAGAAGTACAGAGCAAAGTAACAATCAAATAAACTCATTTATTTTTCTCTGAAATAATCTCAATTATTTTTCCACAGAGAAACTTGAAATATATATTTTTTAAAATTTAATTTAAAATTTTAAATTAAATTTAATTTAATTCAAGCCTTTCCCATGAAGCAGATTACCAGAAAGACAGTCATAAAGAAAGCAATATAGTAGTAGAGTATTTCTCCCAGAATTCCAACCAATTTGCTAACAAGGGACATAGAGGAAAAAACTATGTTTGGATGAATACTATCTAGTAGCAAGATGCAGCTGGTTTTACCTTCTATATAGTCCTCTGCAATGTAGCTGTGCTCATGCAGTATTTCCTCCATGCGACTGAGAGTGATGGCAGCAAAATGTCCTGGGTATTTCAGCTGAAGGAGGCGTTGCAGGTACACAGCTGCTTGGCACCCTCCAAGATTAATACGTTTGCAGTTTTTCGCATCCAACCTGAAAACACAAAAAGACAACTGAGATTAGAGAGCTCCACAAGTTCAGCGTAAAACAGACCTCCTACTTTCACCAGTATTATTTAATTTCTGATATGGTCATGTAGACAAATGAACGTTCACAGATAAATATTTCAGATTCATTTACCAGAGAATCTAACACATCTGCTTTTCTCAGACAACAGGCATAATCACTGCTTTGTTTATTGCAGATGCATTCTGAAAGGCTCTGTTCCACTTCAAAAAAACGACAAACATTAAATAATTCTGGCTACAGCAATGAAATGTTCTGTTTTAAGAAGGGAAGTGATGGTTAGTGGAGCTAAAAGTAGATCCTTTAATCTTTGTAACATTTTGCAGTTGGCCAGGTGTAACCCTTGAAAATTTGAAGCATTTACCAGATACAATAAACCCATTTGCAGCAGTAAGGATTAAAAAAAAAAAAGTAGAGCAAGGTAGCAGCATAATCAGAATGATAAAAGCCTGAAGAACTGCAGAAATCTCACAGAGTACTTTGTTTGGTCCCAAAGCTGCTTTAAAACATAACATATGTATTTTTAATCCCTGACCTTACTTGAGGCAGATATGCCCTTCTGCTTCTGAAGGTAAAGATCTATGCATGAATAGTAACTAAAAATATGACACATACAAGGACAGCACTGTTTCTTCCATTCAAAATTCAACAAAGTTGCAGACCTAGCAAAATCTGCAGGCCTACTTTTTCTTTCCAACATAAATTAAGACCTGATAAGTGCTTATACTGCAGAAGCTGGAACACTGAATGCTAGAGGAACAGATATCTGCATCCCTGAAAAGTCAATGACTGACAAAGAGATGCTGCACCATACTTCAGACACCAAGAACTCACCTGCCTTCTAAGACTGGCAAAATGTGCGTACACTGATAACCTGAAGATATTACCAAACCACTGCAGGGCCAGTTCTGCCTTCTGTTGTGGTAAAAGCTGTACAAGCTATCTACACCATAGGACACTTTTGGCACTTGATAACATTCGAAGAGGAGCTCTGACATCATTTGTCTTGAATACAGAGGATTGCACACTGCTTCTGTCAACACAATTGGATGATCAACACAACCCTGGAAGAGACAAAAGAATAATAATAAAGGTGTGAAGTGAAAATCCAGTGATATTTATCCTTGCTTCAGTAATAACTCCTCCAAAACAGCAACAAGAAAGCACTTTATGTGCAGGCTATTAATCACATCAATTAAATTATACCTAGCACTTAAGGGGGTTAAAAAAAAGAAGTCTTGTCTACAGCAAGGTTTCCAATGTTAATTCATCCAAAGACGAGACTCCCAAAGGTGGAGGAAAATGGATTTTTAAAAGCACATACAAATTATTAAAAATCCAAGTAACCAAAATCTATGTAATGAGGAGGTGAAGTGCAAGTGAAAACTAGTGGAAGTTTAGCTCAGCACTAGCTAAAGCCATCAAACTGGTGGTGGTACACAGGCAAAAGGCTTCATGGCCGAGGAGCAACTCCCAGCTCAGTTGGGTACACAAAACAAGTAGTCAGTGACCATTACTAATAAGGGCCTTATACAAAACTAATGATGTTTAATGTCCTTCCCCAAAACTGACCCTGGACACTGGTTCTCAACCACAGCAGCTGTTCTCGCCCTGCAGCTGTATCTTCCTGCTTTCATTTTACCACAAAACTATGAAGAAATTAAAATAATAGCAGGGTTCAAGACACTGCTGTGGGCTTGTCCACCTGGGCTGTATCTGCGAGGAGGTGAACAGGACAACGTCCCTGCACAACCGGGTCGATACTGGACCCCTCCCATTCCCGCTGCGCACCCAGGCACAACCTCTCCCGGGCCCGGTTTCACCGGTGGCTTCAGGGCCTCGGCCCGGCGTCCCCCGCCGCCCCGCCCAGCGGTACCTGCGAGGCGACGCCGAGGCGCTGGAAGACGTGGTCGAGGAGCAGCTCCTGCAGCTCCAGCTGGACGGGCAC
>NW_010175037.1:0-4009 GCF_000695765.1 Mesitornis unicolor
AAAGACTGAGGCAAAGAAGGCATTAAGTACTGTGAAAGCTTTCTATTCTACCATTTCAAGTAATTCCTCTTACAGATTCTCAGGCTACACTTTAAAACTGCTGCCTTTGACAGCAGGGGATGTTCCAGTTGAGCATTCTTGGGACAAGAATCCCCTTCGACCAGCAGCAAAGATAAACTTCTCAGTGTGACTTGATTTCCAGCTCTTAATAAATGTTCTATTTTTAAAGATAGACAACTAAAATTAGGTTAGAGAATTTTATGCTGAATATAGCAAGCAATGCAGACAGAATGGGAACAGTAAAACCAAAGATATCCAAATAGCAGAGAAAAATGCAGGGACACAAAATCTATAATCAGAAAATGAAAGAGACAGACCAGTTTGGTAACAAGCATCCCATTTTAACAACTAAGATAAGCATAAAGAACAGCTTCAACTGTGTATGTACTGTAAATACAGACAGATTTTCAATCTTCAATCAATTTACAGTAAATAAATCCATTTCCAGTTTTGCCTGCTCCTTCTGGCAATCATTCCTTGATTGTTTCCCTAGTTACTAAAAAGTAAACATTCAGTACTACCAAACATTTTTTCAGGTTTAATTAGATACCACAACATTATTCTTCCCCTATATCCTTTAGGAAAACTCCAAGGAGAGGAAACGTTTACTGAATGATAGCTGAAACTTCATCAGCCACCATGTTAGGTTGGCACACTGCAAAGGTAGACATTTTTGTGGAGATTTGTAACTTCATGCTAATTCACACACTGCTAGTTCTCAAAACCAGCATTAGCAGGTAAAAAGTTTTAAGAAGAATCTGTTTCCAACTTCCATTAAACCCATACTTCACTATTGTCTCTGTTTCGACCTCATTTATGCTTGTTTCTCACTGAAGTTATCACCAGTATTTACGCTGCTTTTTCACCAAGCACAGCCTAATCCTTTATGCAACTGTGGCAGTATTTTTAAACTGACTGCAACCTGATCTGGTTATCCATTTTTCTGTGCTTGCCAGGGTTAAGTAGGGTACCTGCAGGCATCTTCCTGCTTAAAGGGAAGTTACCACATATAGTACAAACCCCAAGTTCTTTTCTAGAAATTTCAATAAAATTGAAGATGTAAATTGCAGTTACAATCCTACATCTAACTCTCTTCTCATTCATTAAGAGATCATCAAGTACATGAAAATTAAAGAATACTACAACACATGTCAGTTTCTTTGCAAAAAGCAACAACAAATCACCAGTCCTGGCAGACAGAAATCAATTTCTCCAGTCCAAAACCTCCCAGACCAAGGCCCACAAGTACTTACAGGCCATTCAACAAAGGACTGGCTCTCCATTTCAAACACTAAGTTTTAAATAAAGCACATTACACAAACCTACAGTGTTGTCACAGCTGTTTCTTTGATCTCCCCAGATCTCCAAATTCAATAAGAACTTCTGAAATAAGTACCAGCCACCTCAGAGTTTAAATTACACTTCTGCCTTTTTGACAGAATGAGTTCTTTCAAGAACTAACACTAATGTCCAAATTTTAAAAGCATCAAGTATTTAAAGTACTAGCATGATTTTGTTCTCAAATGCCTAGCTGAGTTTGGGTAGCTATGGCAAAATACAAAGCCCATAACCATAAGCAGAAGTTATAATTTGTCTTTTCAACTCAGGAGGCAAAAAGTCAACACCATAATCCGAGAAACATTGCTGACACAGAAGCTGTAAGGCTTTAAATAGCTGTTGCTCAAAATAGAACTTCACCGTCCATCACCTAAGTGATGTTACATGACTGGTATGGTCTGACAGAATAGGTAGCAGCACCTCATTTCTTCTTAGCTGTTAACAGTTCCTTACTAATTACCACAACTGCACAAATAAATACAATTTAGCAGTATTGCTGTTGAAATCCAGATTTCTATGGATACAACTTTACATGCCAAGGTCACATTACAACAGCATTCTCAAAGTAAACTGAATCCGGAGACATGAACTAAGGAAATAAATTATACAAGTCTTCCCAGGTTCCATCATACCAGCTTCATTTTGGCTCCCTATGCTCAAACAAAGTACTTCTGCTTTTTGCAAGTTCTGATTAAATGAGTATTCTCAGGTAGGAATAGACTCTCATTAGTCATAACCAGAACTGCAAAGTAAATTGTCATAAGATACAATCTGCAAATACCAAGACTACCGATGCATACTGTGCATCAGAGTAACCTACAAGTGAAAGGCTTCTTGCATAAAACTCCAGAAAGTCCAAATTTTAACTTTTAGCTCTTGGTGAGCCAACAGCCATATCATAAATGTCATTTTCAGAATATCCACCAACTCCTTCAGCTGGCATTAATGGTCCATGAAAACAGAAACAGCTTTAGGAGCACAAAAAAGACCCTTCTAGGTGAAATGTGGTGCAAAAAAACCTCTAAACTCCAAACAGTCTCTGCACATACAAAGGAAAGAATTGTCCAGATTTGCTAGAAAGCACAACCACCTCTTGGTTACTTTATTTCTCCTTTCATTCCCTCTACCTCTCCATTCACCTGGTTGTGAGCAAATAACAATCATTCATACTGAATAATTACTAAGTTCTTATCCAAAAGCAAATGCAAATGTAAACAAAAGCAATTGAAAATGCTCTGCTCATCCTCTTCACATTCTTAGGTCACAGATGCCAATGCTGCAGTGAAGTTAGTGAAACTGTCATACTTAGCTTTTTAACCCAAAGAAACTTGCTTGGAAACTTCAACCCAAAAGGTCTAGGGATCACTACCTAAGTAGCAGATCTGTTAAATTAAACTTCAAACTTCTCTCATTACCAAACCGTGTATTTGTTTTAACGTTTAGCAGTTCATTCAAGCACTGATGGATCATTAGAACTGCTTAGATATGACTGGCTATCCAGACTTTTCTGTGAAAAAAATATTTCTCCTCTTCTCTTAAACACAAATGCCAAAAGTATTAGCTGAATATTAAGTGTGGACACAACAAAACCCTTTCCAAACTTGAAACTACTATCAACAAGTTTACCAATGAAACTTTTCCAGAAAAAGTTCAAACTGCACCACAGAGCTGACAATTTTATCATGCTTAGAGGGCTGGAAACATCACAAATTTTACACATATATTACCACATACTATGAGGAAGCCACTTAGCTTGTTTTCCATCATTCACTGTAAGAATGATCATTTCTGAGTTGGAAAAGAGAGATTTTTATTACCACTGGCTAAAATTTCTGCCTAAATATACTGATTGGGTAGATGTTACTCACATCAGCACCTTCCAAGGACTTTTTCAGCACAGCAACAACTTCATCCTGGAAGGCAACCTCATCCACATTTTTGGGGCGACTAAATAAAAAGACATTAAGTGCAATTCATTAGCTAACAAAGCTTCAGAGAAAAACCTCAAATTTTGAGAAAACAACATTTCCCTTTCTGATTACATCGCATACTTAAGAATTACAGTGAGTTTTGTAGTTAAGGTCAAAATCATAACAGGAAATCTGTCTAATGCCTCTGGTCTGTATTACTGAAGTGATCTAACTTCTCAGGAAGCTGTTTGTCTATTCCTATTGTAAACACCAGCCTGGGCCGTTTTTAGAAGCAGAACTATATAGCAGACTGCAATATTTTACCACTTGGTGAGCTGATAAAGGCTTCTCAAAACTGAAGCATTTAATGCACTTTGGCACCAAGCCACAGCAACGAAACCGCACCACTTGACATGGGCAATGGAGGCACTTTCTCTCAGCAACACCAACGAAGGGCTCCTGTAGTGGGTGGGTCACAGTGCTTGTTTTCCCCTATAACTGGAAAAGTTATTGCTGTTCTCCCAGGTGGGGACACCCACAGCTGTAACCTCCTTTGCTATGCACCCACTCCCTCTTCCGCACACCCTCTCCAGAGCCGACCCCCCCTACAACCAACCACAGCCCCCCCAGCCGGCGACCCCACTGCCCCAGAAAAGCTCTTACTATTTCTCCACCCAGGGGATGGGTTTGAGCCTCTTGCC
>NW_010175038.1:0-13101 GCF_000695765.1 Mesitornis unicolor
TCACTTGCTGTTCAAATGCCTATGCTGACACTGCATTTGTCTGTAGTCCTCTAGATAGAAGTTAGCTTTTCAGGACAGAGTAACTGTAGCTGACGGTCTGGAACATCAGTGTTTGCTTAGGAACCCTGTTTTCAAGTGGCCTTTTCAAAATAGACAGAAGGAGATTAAAAAAACAGCAGACAAACAAAAATACAAAATACCGAGAGGTACACCTGGAGGTAAACCTGAATAGTGAATTCAAAATAATATATGACAAGAAATAGGTGTTTGCAGGTACATATGTTTCTTGGTTTTGTAGTAATACATTTTTTAGTGGACAAATAGTTGATCTTGTTTATGGGCATGCTGTCTTTTGTTTAAGTCTTGTTGCATGGCACAGACAACTAGCAGGGTTTTTTTCTGTCTTTTTTCAGGTAAGTGAACAAAAACAAGTTAGAAGATGAAGACAGGAGTGGGCTACTGTTATCATCTGGAAACATGATGAAAACCCTGTACTTGATTGCCTTCAAGCCCTATGTAGTAAACATTATCAATTTTTCTTATTAATAACACACTTTACAAGAGTGAAAAAGCTACCAAGATATCCTTTAACACTTTTCAGAATTTAATCATCATTTAGGATTGTTTTCAAGTTTGCAAAACTGCAGCCATTATTCTTGCTGTCCATTTCATGTATGAATCATAAGCCGTAAAATCATAAGCAGTTCCTGTGTTGCAAAATCCTGTGCTTACTTCTGCTTATCTTCCAATGCATAGGAAAGTCTTGGACTTTGACACCATTCCCTCCTTGCACAGCACCACCCATTGAGTAACATTACTCACGTTAGTGAAAACAAATCAACCAAAAAACCAACCAACCAACTAACCAAAAACCAACAAAGAGCAGCCAAGAAGTTTATTACAGATCATGGTGCAACTTTTCTCTCTTAGCAATGGAGGCACTTGCCCTGATACATAGCACAAGTAATAGGTAGAGTTTTACAGTCTAAATACAACTGTAAGAAATTTGTATGCAAAGCTAGCTAAATGGCACAAGAGCTCCTTCCATTCAGAGCTCCTCTGCTAATGCAAACTTTGCGTTGCACGCAGGAGAGCCATTTACAGAGGAGCTGCTTTCTTAACAGAAGTAACAGATCTGACAGCAAGTTATGTGTTATGGATGGCACATGGTGTATACAGATGGTGGTCTTCAAGATGGCTATTGACATGGCATGAAGGATGGATACCTTTTGTAACTTCTCACCAGTGCTGTTTAATTTGTAGAATAATAGTTCTACTGGTATTGCAGCAATGGAACAAGGTCCTTTGTGTTGTGGAGAAAATCTTATCTGGTTAGAAGAACAAACAGAAACAAGACTGATATACATTATTACAGTTAATTAGCAAGTAAATTCTGGAGAAGTCTTTGTGCAGCTATGCACCTGTGAAGGTCTTGGAGGAGAGAAATCTCAGAGGTTTCAGTAATGAAATACTGCAGACATTTACTTTAGGCAATGTGGAAGCCATTTGCAGTGTCTTTAGCTACAGTGTTTGTACTATGACAACATTTTTAATGACTAAGAGAAAATCCACACTTTAATTTAAAAAATATGTTTCTGCACAGCTTGCAGAGAGAACCCTAAGTGTGTTTTAAATAGCAGATCTTGCATTCATGGCTGGGTACCTGGCATTTGCAGTCCTGTGCTTGTGTCAGTTCCAACACATGATAGTAAGAGAAGAGTTATCAAAAGCAATGAAACCACAACTTTCAAGACAGGGTCATGAGAAAAGGGACAAGGAGAACATTTTCTTAACCTTCTTTATTTCTAAATCAGAGATGTCCGCTAACATAGCACTTCTGTTGTAGATTTCATATGCAGCCTTTTCTATTGCACACTGTATACCAAGTCTGACTCACTTTTGAATTCCAATAGATTAGACTCAGCCAAACACGAACACAGCAGAATTAGCTGCTGTGTGTGATCTATGCCAACAAAACAGATGTCAGCTTGATAAATGCCAGTCTGACAGTGGTCATGGAAAACCAGAAGCAGAAAAGGAATCAGGTTAAAATTTTTTAAGCTTGCTTAGCAAGAGTTTGATTATAGTCTTACTGTCAGTAAAACTGCTGTGGATGTAGTGGAGTATGAATTTATGAAAACATTGAATGGCATTGTCTGCTTTCCACCAGTTTTGAATTAATATTTTTCTCCTTATCATCAACTGTGCCATAGCCTTGCACAGCATTGTACCATTAGAGAAGAAAATATGATACTTTCATTTTCTTAGACCATAAGGTCAAAAACTGAGATGAGAGAAAGTACTCTTTTGGCACTCATGATCCCTCTTGTTTCATTATAATTTTTTTTCACATGTTTCAGCTTAGCTTTTGCACAGATTTCACACTGCTTAATGAAAATTGTTCATGAAAATACTACTTTTGGAAATTGAAGTTACAGAAGACTTGTACAAGTAAGAAATCAAATTCACATCTTTTTGGCAATCTTTTGCTTCATTTTGGACCTTTGCCATATGCACTCTGAAAACGTGCATCTTATATTTGACATTGGAAGAGTGTTCTCGGAACTAGTTATATCAAACTTTCATTACAAAGTGAAGAAACAAGAGGAGACAGTGGAATCTAGCTAACAGATGACTAAAGTATAGTTCTGAAATGTATGTCTATCTTACAATTATGCAGAGGAAATGCTAAAGTCAAGAATTGACCAATCAGTGATAAATCATGAAAAGGTACAAATATGATCATGAAAATAATTCACAAGTAGATATCTTAATTAGAAGGGATTATTAATATCTTGTAAAATCCACTGTGTATTTTTAGTGTTAGAGCATTTAGCATTTCTGCATAAACAAAAGAAAACACATAGTAATTGTTTTATACTTCTGAAATCCTTTGTCAAAAGGCATATGGCAGCAACAGAGTGGAAAATCATGTTACTCTAAAGGCTGCTGATGAAATCAACACATCAACAATCACGATAGTAAAAAGATTTTAATTTTGAGTGACAATCAATGTTTTCTGCTGTGCAAATGTTGCTGGATCTTCCCTGAGCAAAGAAATAGGAGTAACAGCTTCCTTTGTGTAACTATTAAACCTTACTTCAGAGGGGAGGAAATAAAAAAAGAAGGTGAAAAAAGAAAGAAAAGAAAAGAAAAAGAAAAAAGGGAGAAGAAAAAAACCCCAGACAAATCAAACCAGAATGTGACACTCAACATCTGAGGTCATCAGTCACAGTGGGATTTCTTATTACTAATTTACCTAGGATTTGACCAGTTTGATATTCCTTTAACACATATCAGAGTATCCGAACTTTATCAGAAAGAATTTGCTAAGTAATTTATTGCCACTTCTTCCCATCTAACACATTCCTGAGGTTAAATTCCGCATTTGTCTACATGGCCTAATAAGCAGCAAAATGGATTTTCTTTATTCAAATACAGTGCATGATTAACATTGCAACTGCTGTATAGTATTTCTCAGTTAAACTTCCTGCTCCTGGAAGGCACTGAGTGAGACTGTCATACACTGAGCATATTCATTTCTCATTATATTCAGTGCAGTAAAGGATGCTTAAGAGTTTTACAGGACCAAACTCAACAGGCCTACAATGCCTAACTCTTCCATGAGTTACAGTAAAAGAAAATTAGCATATCATTAGAAAACATAACTGATTGTGCCCAGAATCCATGCAGAACATCAGAAAGAGTGCCTTGCAAGTCCTAAGTATGAGAAAAGCTATAGCAACACACTTAACACAGTCCCACCACTGTCACGCAACCTGCCACAGCAGTGTTTCTCTTGCATGGCTTGTACGTTAAGATCATGCTCCACTGCATAGGCTTTAAGACTTAAGGGATTCTTGTCTCTGCAGTGTAAATTTAAATGTGATAGATGATAAATCAAGATTAATAAAATGCATTATAAATTTTCATTAATAATTGAAAAGCTTATGTGAAAAATCAAAGAATATTCAACTAAGTTGAAGTTTTACCTGCAGATTATTGCTTGCCAACAGAAATACTGTGCATTGTAGATCAAGAAAGTGTAGTACATGGCATTTAGTGTAACTGGGCAAAACAGCAAAGGATATCATTATAGCACAATAAATAACCCTATAGTATAAAGCCTGATATGACTGTTTATATTGGTAGGCTAAATATGGAATGCTAAAGCTTTTTTGCAACAAAGTCCCTTTTTATACATATATATATCTGGAACATGTTTTTTCGGAAAGTCTTGAAAGGTTATAATCATGGTTTAAAATAAGTAACTTATTTTTTCCTTTGTGGTCATCAATTCCACTTCTCCAAAGAACCTCATAAACACAATGGGCCCAATGCCAAAATGAAAATTAAATGCTTGTGTGATCCCCAAGAGAAGACATACTTTAACTATGAAGTATTCTTACAAGAAACCCTGTAAACCTTACATGAAAGTGAATGATCTAGAGTTTGTGGCATTCACGTTTGTTGCTTTGGCAGCACTGTTTATCAAAATAACTACAATTTTCAAAGAAATACTGTTTAATTTTGACTGTATTGCTTTTTTGTTGGAAATAACCTATAAATAATAACTTCACTTAGTTTTTGGGTTAGTTTGCCGTTGATCTAGTTTGTTCCTCAGCAGACAGTTAGTCTCTTCAAAGTACATATACTCATCATTTCATTATTTTCCCTAAGGATAGATGGAATATATTAAAGCTATTTGGAAGCATTTAAAAAGAAAAAAGGTTGAAAAAGAACAGTACCCTACATGTCAACCCTTTAGAGAACTGAAAAAAACAGGTACTATGTTGTTTTCCCAAGATACCCCACTGTCCTTTTCAGTTTTCCTCATCTACTGTATTTATCTGTTTTTTCTCAGACTCATTTGAGCAAAAGTAAGTCACGTTACATTTGACAGCTATAGTTGCACTTCTATTACTCTGATATTCTCTAGCTTCTCTTTGTTTTTGTTACTGGTTTATAAAAGCAAGCTGTAATGTGGTAGTGTGCATTTTAAAAGACGTGACAGTTTAACATCAAAAGATACACCAGCAGTAATAGTCTCACACTTGCACAGTGTCCACATACACAATATAATATTGTTTGTACTGCATATGAATAGCAATTGTTTGAAAGTATTTGGCCTTGCTTGCCAGTAACTTCTCAGTCATATGTATGGGCCTGGACTTTTTACAGTTGGAGGTTTTTATTTGGTTTGCTTAGAAAGATCCTGGACTTTAGTGAGATCTGGATTTCACTCACAGTGAGTAAGTAACATAATAGCACCTAATAGGATATCTGCAATACGCAGCTAAATTATGTTAAATATTAGAATACTGTGCCAGATCTCCTAACGTAATTGTGTTTAATTTGCAGCTAACAGGAAAAAAAACAAAGAGGTTAATGGATTTCAGAAGCTTGCAAATTTCACTACAAAGTATGAAAGAAAATTCTCTGATTTGTTGCATTCTGCAGGTATATAGGTCTTGCTTAGACAAGAAGCATGCAGGAGAATATACAGAAAATATAGTTGGTTGTAAACAAGGTAAAATATTTGAGACTGAATGTGAGTTGGTATGAAATAAGGCATTACATTCAGTCATATATTAGCATTTTTACTTGACACTATATGCCAACAAGAGATGATTCAAGCAGACATAGAAGTCATAACAATCTAGCAATGATGAACTAGTCCATGGTTATTCTAGTAGCAGTGTGAAGCAAGGTTGCCTACAGTAGCAGTAGCAAGGCATAGTCTCAGTTCTAGGAGATCAACTTTCAACTGCTGCATTCTTGTGTTTCTGAGAATCATCACTGAACACTGACAACACACTCTGAAGCATGACTTGCCCTACAGAAACAAAAATTGCAAAGTGTCATGTTTAGGTACTCAGCAATTTAAATATATTTTACAAAGGTAGATAAGAGTTTTATCTTTTCTTTTTTTTTTTTTTTGCTGAGAGGTCCAAGGTGCTTGAGTTTGGTACTTTTCTACAAGTATCTGCTTCAAGTCTATAGCTGTGACTTTTCTGTAAGTCCATGAAATTAGGGATGGCTGTGGATTACAGATCACTGCTAGGCCAGTAGGTTGTTACACACAAATACAACATCATGATATTGTAGCTCTGAAATCTACAGTTCCTTTTTCTGTGCTTTTCTCAGCTGTTCTTGAATTGTCTAGAACAGGAAGACTTGCATAATGGTATCGTGGTTTCTGTAGGAACCACCCTGTTAAGAAAACAGAACTATGGAATACTGCTGTACTGGCTTCATTCTCCAATGTTTCCCAAAATACTCCTCTATTAGAAACTGCACTAGAACCCATCTCCTCAACTCAGGCAGTATGCTGCAGAGAAAACACTGTGAAAGGCATGCCTTAGAGCTTTCATTCCATTGTCATACATTCTCCGTGGGTCAATTTAATAGTATTCTGCTAATGAAAGGGAGAAATTACTCCCCAGGCAAGTATAAGGAGAGAAATAAACTGTAACAACAGTGAAAACTCTAATTTGGACTGAGAGTCTGGAGCGACACAGATTAAAAGACTGAATTCTGAAACAGTTTTACTACTGACTTCAGTGAAATCAGAGTTTTGCCCAGTTTAATGTAGCATAATCCAGTCCAGGATTTACGAACACCCTGCATGCTGATGCCAGGCAGCACCAAGCTGTATTTAATCAGATAGTGAGTGGAAAGTCAGAGTATGCTATCTGTGGTGAGTAGCTTCAATATATAGTGCCTTTTGAAGTATTTACAAACGTATTCCAGGATCTTTTTTAAACAAAGAAAAAACACTGGACCCCAAACCTTATTAAGATCATCAGCTGGTTTTGGTTTTGTTAAATAAACTGTACTTTCTTATTCATTAACCTCTCAACTTCACAGATCAGCACTCCAGTCCCTCACCTCCTCCATTCAAATCTGTTTCTTTACTACTGTAAATACTTAGTTAAAACCAGCTGACCGCTAAATTCTATCCAGAGTATAATACAATTAACTTAGTTATAAGAGTAGTCACAATCTAGACTTTCCAGCAGTCCAGATCTGATATTTGCTTGTCAAATCATTTAACCTCTCTGATCCACAGTTTACACATCTGCAAATCAGATTTACTTACTTTTCATAAGTGTTGAGGCAATTAATTAATTACTGTTTGGTAAGCACTTAAAATAGCTTGGATGAAAGGCAATAAATTTAAAAAAACCCCACAAATTTTAGGCTCTGAATTTTAAATGCCAGAAAGAAATATTGTAGTAATTCACCTGACCTTAAATATTAAAGTCCCTATAGATTCACTGCATTTGGCCTGTGTGATTGCTGAAGAGTCTGCTCAAATCATGTCTAGTCTTGGATTTAAAAAGTTTGAGGGATGAAAAATCTGATGTCCCTAGACAGCTGTAACCTGGTGATACCCTAAAACCAATTGTTACACAACTGAATCAAATTTGCCAATCTGCAGCTTTTATCCATTTTAATTTCATCTAGCTTTTTTCTGCTATGTATAAATGCTCTGTTATCATCCTGTATCTTCTCTTCCAGTTGATGCTTATGTTCCCCTCTGATTGAGACATCTCTTCAATAAACTGGACCAGCTTAGTGACTCCCAACTTAGAGCTCAATAATAACCTGCTTTTCAGTTTTCCATTAATTTCTGTAGTTGTCCACAGAACAATTTCAAAATTTTCAGCATTTTTTGATGCGGATACTGGAACTGGATGGAAATGGACTCAGCAAGCCACATAGAGGTAACAGATCCTCTCACTTCTTAAGTTTTTTTCATAAGCACTTGATTATTCTCCCTGAAGAGAAAACCAGTTCCTTTTAAAGAAGCCTTTAAACCTATTGGTCTGCCAAAATGTTCAACATTTTATTTTCTTTATTCCATTGCTTGTGCATTAATCGAGCAGCATAAATGAACACTTTGCTACATTTTAATCCACTCAAGCATCACATGTAGGAATATCAGACTCTTGATTCACAGAAGCAGCATGTAAAAATCTACGTGTTTCCCTATTACAGGCCTACATTTAAATTTTTTTTCAGAATAAAAGTAAGAGTCAGTAGCCTTTCTATGTGCCATACTTTTGTAGTTTTACATGCTTTAGCCCTTCTATGATCCCCAGGCAATAACTGCAAGAATTTCTTTCACAGAACCTTTTTTTTTTTCTGCTTCCCCACATTTCTTTCCTCTTTTCCTTTCTTACATTTTGCTGTCTTTCAAACTGACTAGAACAATCCTTAGAACACTGTCTGCTTGCTCGGTTCCTCTGGGACCTCTACCTTTATACTCATCTGAACAATGCATATACTGCATTTTATTAAGTTATTTTTATTTTGCATTTGTCAGATCACTGTAGCCTGGTTTTTCCACCTGAAAATATATATACTTCCCATTTAATAACATAAATTATATTCTTGATTTTCTTTGTCCTGTTTGAAGGGTAATGGTAAAGACATCAGGGATAAGAAAACCAGGGACTCTTATTAGAGTTAGGAAGAAGCAGTATTGTAAGCATATACAGGAGATTTAAAATAGATTACATGCTACAGAAAACAGAGATTTAAAAAAAGAAAACTTTCTCTGGTGTAGTCTCTAATGATTTTGCAAGTGGAGTTTCAAATGCCAAGTGTTGAATTTTCAGATTCACTTCATAAGCTATTCTATAACGTCAGAGATCTATCCATGAAGGTTTTCATTCTGACAGTTAAGCTACATTTCTTCATACTTTAATCTTATGTCATCCTTGCTAGCTGTATCCATAAACAATTGCTCTTCCTTAATAGAATTTACAGTCTTGCAATGCATGTGTTTTAATTTAATTAGAAGACATTTCAAACTGAAGTTATCAAAATTCTTTTTGCCTCTGTCTTATTGGACTAGGTTGATGTTAGAGCCAAATTCTGTCTGACCAGGTTCTTTTAGATATTCCACACGATAACATTTTTCAAGGTTTAATACCAAATTTACTTATTTTAAGATATTTGATATTACATGGGATTTTGATTCAGCGGACTGATATAACAATATACTGAAATCAAAACACAACAATAATAAACCAATTGCAATATACAGCCGAATAACAATTAAAATGTAATTTTCATTAACATTGTCTGTACACCTACTATCATGGTGCTGGGCATTTCCAGTCACTGGAAGGAATAATACGTGGGTTGAAGCCAGCTCAAGCCTACTGCTCTCTTCAAAGTCCATTTTGTCGGCTGCTCAGTTTTTATACTCTGCTGGGCTGAGCCACTTGTACACTTCCCCCATGCTGGTCTGGCTGTTTTAAGAAGACATTTACACCTTTTTGATTAACTCAGAATAGGCCATTTAGTTGATAGTTGAAGGCCAACTAGTTGATAGACTCAACTGATATAGCCATTCATCTAAAACAAAGGCCACCTTTATGTCTCCTTTGTGTTGCGGTAAGTTCAGCTTTCTTTACAACAGCTGTGGTCACTCCTTGTGTTCTTTCCTGGGCTTTATTAGCACGTCTTCACCTATGTCCTCTGGGCCTTCTTCCATGGTGGGGATACGTTGATCAGTTACAGTTGAGGTGACCTGACCCTTAGTGATTTTACAGTTATTGCCACAGAGGAAAAAAATTATCTTAAGATACATGCACTTCAGCTAATGCACGAATTAGGTCATCAGAAATTAAAACAGCAGGGATGGTACAAGGCTGTTGTATACATATCACACCATTCTGAAGAAGCAGATACCATAATAAAAATACAGTTGAGATCTATACATTTGACTACGTACTTCTAGCAATTCAGCTGGAGCGCATTCGCCATCCAGAACTTTTTAATGCTTATCCTTTCCTGACACTTTTAGGTTTTTTTTCATGTCATGACAGGACACTGCATATGGCAAACCTTTTGTCAGTCCTGGTGCAGCTCTTCTTAGGTTCTTAATGTAATAGGAACAGCACCAGGACCACTAACTAGTGTCAATCGAACTTGAAAAGTGTTTTAATCCAGAAACCTTTTGAAAGAAATACATTCATTAAGTGGATGATGGCCCTTTTTCTTAAATTACCTTAAACAGCAGAGATGAACAAAACAAGACAAATATGTGCTTAAAACCCAGCTAAGGTTTATTTTAACTCCTCTCTGGCAAAAATATCAAAGTAAATACCAATCCAAGACCACAGTATTCCTCTAGGAAGTATGTTTGAATCTGAATTATTCTAATAGCTTTACAAATGCAATAATAGACTAAATTAATTATTCCACCAAACTCTGACATAATGCTGTTACTACATTTGCCTTGAAGACCTGAGAAGACCACATGCGTGTATTGCCTGAATGAATTAGTGGTTGCTACAGCAGTTGCTACCACAGCTGCTGCCACAGCAAGGTTATAACTGTGTTATTATAATGTGAATATGTCAATATATGTATTTATATATCTACATTTAAGAGAATATATGCTGTATTCTTGGACACAGATTAACACAAAAATGTCAGAATCCTCACAAATTAAAAAAGACCCTCCCTTTCCACTGCTAGCTACCAACCTTCTCCTGTAGCAGAGTATAGCTTCTCTCCAGTTCGCAACTGTTTCCACACCAGACGAGAGTCAGGTGGTATTTGATGGGTGGAAAGTGTAACCACTCCTCATGGTTTAAACCATGTCTCATGTATTGCCTTCTTCCCTCATCCCTCAGATGTATTGCAGTTTCAAAGAAAGATGTTCCATTCCTCCTGCTCGTTCTCACACTTCTGCCTACAGGGTGCACATTTCTGAGGTTTCATTCCACGATGAAAATTCCATTCTGAAACATCCTACTAGTTTCTTGAAAGGTGAAGTGCTCACTGTAAACTCACAGTGTTAATCAAGCACAAAACCCACTGAAAGAAACAATTTATCTGAAATTACAGAGTCAAGACAATAATTTCAAGTTTCTTCTAACTTAATGAGCTCTGCATGAAAACTAATTGTTCAGCACACTGTAATTCACTATCTGAGGGAAAGATAGGAAGATGACCAAATGTTCTATCTGCATAATAACTAACATTTCGTATACAATCACATTTCATTAATACTTAAAAGTGCACTTGTGAAGTAGGCAATCTGGTATACGTAAATTGCTTATAAACCATAGTTAACAGATAGGGATGCAGGTGAGCAGGAGATTTACAGTAGAAGTAGACATTGGTGATAATACCCTCAAGTGATTTCCTGCTGTCTACAGTTGACTCTAAGTCTTTTCAGAAGTTATTGTATCCAGAATTCTCCAGCCTATAACTCAAATTTGTAAAATACAACATGATCATCTGAGGGCTTGATTTATCTACTGAATATGCACTATATTCTCTCCATAAAAGACCTATGTAAAAAGCAGTGTAGTCATTACTAGCTTTCTGAGTTGAGTCCTGCATTTGAAAATAAGTTGCAGCAATTGGTAAATACCATAATTAATTTTTAAAAATTTTGTAAGTTATAATTATTTCTAATGGTAGTCTAGATGTTGTTTATGTGTTTTGCTAATTCTAGCCATTTTTGTCAACCCATGTGCTCTTGGGGAATTTCCTACCAGAAATACAATGAGTTCTGCATCCTGAGTGACAAGTCTAGATAAACAGGTCAAGAATGTTGTACAAAGGTCACTGACAACTCCTCTGACTGACAAGATTTCATTGAGTTTTAAGAGCCTCTGTGTATATCTGGCAGACGGACTGAGTGCTACGTAAGATAAAACTTTCTAATAAACCTTGAGGAAACTAAAGAATGAAGAGAAACAGTCAAGTAAGTGGAATGAAATGAAATAATCCAAATCTTTATGGCATGTTGCCACTGTGTTCCCAAATGGCTGCAAAATGAAATAAGGAGAGAATGTGTGATCATCATGGAACAATATGAGCAGCCAAAGAAAAAGAATTAAAGGCAAAATATTTTGAGTCTCCAAGGGAAATAAAATCAAAAAGACCAAATTAGTATCACATCACTACTGGCTGCTAAGGTTTTAGAGGATTATTGTGTATGACAGATAGCTTTGAGAAGAGACGAATCACTTTTTATTGTCTTTAGCTCTATTGCCTCATTACCTGCTGTGGCAGCTAGGTAACGGAGATACTTCATGCCTAAGTGGGAATGCATAGTCTATTGTGTACAAGTCTGTTGGGAAGAAGAATATTTTGGCTATCTTCAGCTGTGAGCAGGATATTTTTGCAGATAGTTCAGAGCATAGTCATTAAGTTGCAGTGGACAGGATGATAGAGTAAAGAAGTAAATAATAGGCAGTTTGGGTAGCCTTAAAATAGTATTAATTTGAGTTAATTTATTTGTCTTTTAGAAAATTCACATTTTACTTTCTCTTCCACCTGTGGCCAACCCATGGCAGCCTCTGCTGCCCTGATGTTAAAAATAGCCTCACTAACTTTCTTGGGGATAGCTGTGGGTATTGAGAACAAGATCATTTAGTGTTCTTGAGTAGGCAGCATCTTACTTATTGAAGTTCCCCTTCTGCCACAATGCAGTGCAAAACAAGTTCCTACACTGCTGTTTCAGGACAGATTGGGCAGATATGACACTGTCAGTGTAAAGCACTAATGTGTTGCTTTGTCCCTGCTGCAGTGTCACAGTAGGTTGAGAACTGGCCCTGGATGGCAAAAAATGGAAAAGCTTGAGAATTGAGGCCTGGCTAAAAGTGTGATTAAAATCAATTTAGCTGTAATCTGGCAGCTGTCAATTTAACTTTGATGGCAGCATATCTATAATTAGGCACTGGACAGGCAGCAGACAGAATAGAAATAGCAAAAGACCTAGCAAGATTTTGGTGAAGTTTTCTGACTATGATGGATGATTCTGAAACTGAAAGAAAATTATAATAATTATTTTTATAGTGTGTGTTTTGTATATCAGGGACCAAAACTAGGGCAATAAGATTAAAAAAAAAAAAATCAACAATAAACTCAAGTCTGAGACAGGCCCAGTCAGCATGGGATCAGGAAGGGTAGGTCCTGCTTGACTAATCTGATCTCCTTTTATGACAAGGTGACCTGCTTGGTGGATGAGGAAAAGGCTGTGGATGTTGTCTACCTGCACTTTAGTAAGACCTTTGGCCCCATCTCCCATGGCATCATCCTGGAGAAGCTGGCTGGGCATGG